>NW_026931842.1:0-49548 GCF_032062105.1 Saccostrea cuccullata
TTTATGATTTACTCTTTTCACTATCACTGCACTATTTAAAAATAATTTCGGATATCCAAATTCACACTTATAAACTGTATATTCTAGGTTTCTATTTCCAAGCACATAGCCAGATTCAATAACTTCTTAAGAACTTGACACGGATGGCATTTAGAATTTTTTCTTTTCATATTATGCTTTATGCTGCTTTTTAGATTTTTATGAAATATCTTTCACATGGGATCTACAACTTACCTGTGATGATAAAAAAGAATACTTCTATATTTACAGCAACATCTCATATTTTTGTGGTATAAAATTTTCGTGTTTTAAGGTAAAAAATAGTTCAAGGGGATTTGTGTTTTTTTTTTTTTTTTTTTTTTTTTGTTGTTGTTGTTACATATTTGAGATTTTACATTGTGTGGAGCTATTGAATTTTGAACTTCATTCCAAAAAAAAAAAACGAAAATTACCCCACCCCATCCCAAAAATTAATGATTTCATAGTACTGTTTTGTAAATTACAATTTTAGAATCTTAAGACATCTCTTTCTTACCCAATCTGCCACTTTCCTTAAATTTTTTGCCTACCTTATCTAAAATTTTCCCTTTTCAATCATGAAAAATTTGCCAGGCTCCCCTTTTCTTCATTTTTACATATATGTTATATTTTTCTTTTCTTTTTTAACCAGAGATATTTGACAGTTTTCCATTTTCTATCTTGAAGGATTGACAGCTTTTTTTCTATCCTGAACGCTTTCCAAGTTTTCCCTTTTTCTATTTGAAAGATTTGCTAGGTCCCCCTTTTCCTTAGAATTTGTCAGATTCTCCTTTCCCTCTCCCATTTTTACTTTCCCACCTTTCCAGGTTTTACAACTTTCCCTTTTCCCTTTAGGATTTCTTAAGTTCTCCTTTTCTATCCTTAATGATTTTTCAGTGTCCACCTTTCCAACCACCTCCAGTATTGCTCCTTTACCCTTCCATATAATCTGCTAGTGTTCTCTTACCACTGAATTTCTTTCTAAAACAGAGATACACGTGAGGGATAATGCTGAGGGGAGGGACCAAGGCCGTCTTGTTGTCAAACTCCATGGTGAGGAAGTACATCTGGAACTTCCAAATCTCGTTAGATTTCTCCTCAACCTTGGTGAAGATATGGCTGGAGAAAAGGAAGAGTAAATGAAATCATGTCATATAGAGGTAGACTTAATTTCAACATTTTATCCATTATCTTGACAGAGTACATGAAATCTATGGAGATAACAACAGTATTCGAGCTCAAAAGTCAATCAAACAATACAAAATAGAAGCAGAGCAAACATGAAACTCCAAAACACAGAGGTGGGAAAACTGAAGTGTATATTTTACCAAACAAATCCCTCTACTATTTATATTTAAAAATTTTTTAATCAATATAAAATAATAAATAAGCATCAATTTTTAACCTTAAAACTTTAAAACGGTAGCTGTCTGTACATTTAGGTTTACAGCAGTAAACTGGACTCACTTGAAGATGGCAATAAGAAGATTAAAGAGTAGTAAGTTCCCCATGATAAGGTAGCCGGCACACAGGATGTAAACAAGCCAGTACTCTTTCTTACACTTGGCCAGCGCCACCACATGCAACATTGTGCTGTTAAACTTCATTCCATTCACATCTTCCACACAACCAGTTTCACCTGAAACATAATTTATATCAAGATTAAGAAGATAATAAATTCAGGGCCAGTTGTGATTTTAACAAAAACGAACAAAATGTTTACTCTATCGTACAAGATTCAGTACTTAGTAAATATTTCAAAAACTAATAACTACCGTATATACTCGCCTATAAGTCGGTATTTTGGGAGTCAAATATTGGTTCAAAACTCTATGTCCGACTTATAGGTGAGTCATAAATAGATTGGTATTTTTTTTGGAGGCTAAAACGTTGTATCTTATTTTCATTTCCAACGATTATCAAAGAAAATGTCTGGATATATAAGATGTTTTATGTATTCTTTGATTATGTATATTTATAAAGTACAAGTATTTACATATTTTGATAATTTTATTTGTATTTTAAGTGACATTGCCTTTATGTTTAATAATATAAGATTTAATATCAGTGTCATTTTGAAAAATATTAATTGAAACAGGGTTAAAACATCAATGGATTTACTTGAAATTGTCACCAGACTTTGGCAAAAAAAATTGTACCGACTTATAAGCGGGTCAATAGCAAATCTCACCAAAATAACGTCAAAAAATACAACCGACTTATAGGCGAGTATATACGGTAGTTTAGTTTTAGAGGATTGAAAACGGCAATGGGTTTCATTAGATATAATATGGAACGTATCCAGTGAATGTATGTAAATAATTAAAAACTTAGAATGTTATCAAAGCTAATTCAATGGTGAATTTCACTATCAACAATTTCATTGAAGCCAATCACAGGTACTTGTGGACAGGACCCCCCTTCCCCTCCCCAATATATGAATCCTAGCTTGTAATTTTTTTTTTTACAATTTATATTTACTAGTATTAAGCTTCCTTTTCATGCATACAATACGAAAAAATTAGTTAAAACTCCAGATTACCGTTCCTTACAAAAAATACCCCTTTATAATCTCCCTTATTGTGTACAGAATTTACAAGTTAGGGGTCATATATTAAGGGGGAATCCTGTCCACAAGGACCTGTGAAGCCAATAATCTTTAACTCCTCATATTTTAGCCATATTTTGTGACTATCTCAGAGTTTACGCTTACTTAAATTTGTCTTAAAATAAAACTCAGTATTAAAACACTTTCTATTTAAATAACCAGATAGGTAAGTTATATTTTGATATATTTTTTTTCAAAACCTTGATTTTTTTTTATTTGTATTGACTATATAATTAGCTATGTTTTTATATTTTGGTATTGTTCTTATATATTGACTTACTTTCAATAGATTTGTCAAACTCCAATTCTCCATATAGCTCCCAGTATGGATAAAACACAATGTCTTTAATAAGAATAATGATATCCTTTATACATGATACATTTTTCTGTCTGTACAGCAGTGATTGGCTGGCGACGCCATAAGCCAAGAGAAAGACCATCACAAGCAAGAGAAACGTACACAATTCCTCAAACTAAAAATCACCAAAGGTTCAATAAATATAATTATTAAATGTAAATCAAAGGTCCGAGTCTTTCGAATAAATCTTGAAATTAAAGGAACTCACACATTATAAGTATCTTCTTTTTTACTACTTCACTTTTCTTTATCTAGTTTGTACATGAAATTTAGCTGAACACTACTCTTGAAAGGCATTGACCGCCATATTTCTTTTTCATCGCCGCTATTCAAACAACCACTATATAAGCCAAAGACTTTTTAACAGTTCAAAGTATTTCTCTGTAGAGGTCTCACCTGAGAGGACGTACATCTTATTTGTCGTTTTAATTGGTCACAATGAAATTATCAATTGTTACGCACTTTTTTCGAGCCAGGAGAAAACTAACATTAAACAAGTTATTGATTTATTTTCGTTAAAAATTTGCACTTAAAACAATGAATAAACGCAAAGAAATCTGAGGCCACGAAAGGAATACTACAACAGCATGACTACGTTGGGCCAACGTTGGTCAATGGTTGTAGTGGTGGTCGATGGTTGGCGTTGGGTATGCTATGTTGGGCCAACGTAGGGCCAACGTTACATTGTCAATTTTCTCTATAGTACCCAACCATGTTGGTATCCTTACATTGGCCCAACGTTGGCCCAACGTTAACCAGCACATACTTGCTATCTTTTTCAATGAAGGTTGGATCCTTACGTTGGCCCAACGTTGGTACAATGTTAACCGACTTCTGTTTGCTCTATTTTCCAAGGAAGTTGGGATTCATACATCGGCCCAACGTTGGGCCAACGTTGACCGACTCTTATTTGGTATCTTTTCCAAGGAAGTTGGGATTCTCACGTTGGCCCAACGTTGGTCCAACATCATCCGATTTCTATTTGCTCTATTTCCGAGTAAGTTGGCACTTATACATTGGCCCAACGTTGGTCCAACGTTAACTAACCAATATAAGCTATATTTTCTATATAGGCACGAATTCGTATAATTTGTAATTGCATTCCTAAAGACATGCCTATTCAAGCTAGCAGTACGTTGGACCAACGTTGGCCCTCCATAAACACGAGTATTCATACCTTGGACACATGATTATTGTTAATTGGTCCATAAATTAAATATATATGATGTACAATGTAAGTTTTGAGGTAATGATGTACATATACAAGTTAGTAGAAGTACGTTTTTTTATAATATAAGCCCAGTCTGCCTAAGACTACTAATGTTAAGATATTGTGCATCTGCTTAATAACTGATAGCAAAATGGCGATTTGAACTTAATTTATTGAAAGGAAAAATGTTTTAAATAAAAATGTTCTCTGTTCTACACACTTTGTAAAGCAGATATAGTTATGAAATGTTGCATTCAAGTTCAGATACCATCCAGTCTGTTGATTTCTTATACAATTTATAATTCCATGAGTGTATTATAACGGGGGAAAATAACTTAAGACAAAATTGAGAGTTACCCTACAACAGTTTACATAATATAGAATTTGATGACTAATTGGAAAATATTCCCAGAGACAGGATGCGAAAAGAGGTAAAATACACATAAATCAAGATAACGTTTCTAACCAGCTTTATAATTGCATTGAAACAAAACACTAAACCGAGAGAGTCGCAGCGATTTAAATGGTGATGCTGTCAAATTTAATTACCCACATGTGGATGTTTCACTCAAAACGCGGGCAAGTAAGAGAAAGGGAAATTCAAATTCTATGGATTAAACAACAGTGTGTCTGAAAAGAGATGTAAGTAAAAATATTTTCATAATCAAATAATATATATATTAAGAGAAATTTATTGTGTTTAAAAGCTAGAATGTAAATTAAATAATGGTTAGTTTGTGATATCTAACTTGTTTTGTTTGTAGGTAAGCTTCTCCTAACTTTCAAACCATTGTATACTCATTGTATCTTTTAAATATTGATTTTAATATTTGAATTTGGAACATTCATTGATCTTGCATTTGTATAGTCATTTGTTTAGTCATTTGTATTTGTACTTAATAATCATGGCAACACGAGGATCGTCATATTGGTCTATTAGACGACAGGTTAGAAAAAATCTTGAGGGACATTTTCTAGATATAAGCACTATGAATTCAGAATTACAAGCTACAAACTCAAATGCATCAGATTTGATTCCCGAACCTGTATCTCATGATTTTCAAAATAGGGAGTGTTTGGATACAAGGGCGGGACTGAATCCTGAAGGCACTAGTAATAATCAAGGGGAAACTGATTTTGAGAGGGAAAATGATACTGATCATGGTCACGTTGATCTTGAAACGCTTTTAGACAATCAGTTCTATTCTGATAAGGAGTCTGATTCTGAGTTAGAAATTAATCAATGTGAAGAGATTTCTGAGGAACTAAGAAAGTGGGCTGTTGAACACCAAGTTCCCAATGTTACTATTTCTGATTTAATAAAAATTCTTAGAAAATATCATCCTTCACTACCTAAGGATGCACGAACTTTGTTAAATACGAAAGTAAATTACTTAATTCCAAACAAGTGCGGGGGACAGTATTACCATTTTGGCTTATCTGTAACTGTGACTCAACAACTCAGACTCAATTCATTAATTGACACTTTACCCGATCAACACTGTTTAAAGATTCAAATAAATATAGATGGTTTACCATTATTTAAAAGTACAAGTGATCAATTTTGGCCAATTTTAGGGAGGTTTACAAACATTCCGATTAAAAAGCCATTTGTTATTGCTCTCTATTACGGTCATTCCAAACCAGAAAATGCCAATGAATTCCTTGAAGAATTTGTGAATGAGTATTTGGAAATACAAAGAAACGGACTTCAGTGTTGTGGTAAAGTTTTCAAAATTTTGATTGATTCAGTAATATGTGATTCACCAGCTAAAGCCTTTGTTAAATGTGTCAAATCTTATTCTGGTTACCATGGCTGTGATAAGTGCACTCAGAATGGGGTCTGGGAAGGTAAAATGACATTTCCAGAAACCAATGCCCCTCTCAGAACTGATTATTCTTTTGAAAGGAGACAAGATGAAGACCATCACAAGGGAATTTCTTGTCTGACTCGAATTGAGATAGGGATGGTCTCACAAATACCCATTGATTACATGCATTTGGTTTGTCTTGGGGTCGTAAAAAGATTACTTCTTCTGTGGATAAAAGGTCCTTTGAAGTGTAGACTTGGGTCAAGGGTCATTGAGCAAATTTCGTCTTGTTTAATTGACTTAAAACAAAGTATACCATCAGAGTTTGCAAGAAAACCCAGATCTTTAAAAGAAATAGATAGGTGGAAAGCGACAGAATTCAGGCAGTTTTTGTTATATACAGGTCTAATTGCTCTTTACGGGACCATTCACCAAAATATGTATAAAAATTTTTTGCTTTTGTCTGTAGGAATGCATATCTTGTTGAACGAAAGACTTTGTCAAGAATATAATGTATATGCAAATGACCTGCTTGTTGCTTTTGTTTCCCACTTTTATGAAGTGTATGGGCGTGATATGGCAGTCTACAATGTGCATGCATTAGTTCATTTGGCAAATGATGCCCATAAATTTGGCAGTTTAGAAAATATTTCAGCGTTTCCTTTTGAAAATTTCTTGTCAAATTTAAAGAGAATGGTACGGAAACCAGAATTCCCATTGCCTCAAATCATTCGTAGGCTTTCAGAGCAAGCAGACACAAAAAAAGAACAAAAATTATACCCCAAATTAACAAAAAGTCATAGTAATGGACCTGTTCCAGATACCATCATAGATGGTCATCAGTTCCATAAGGTAGAAACAGAAAAATATGTGTTAAAAACAAAATTTAAGGACAGCTGTGTACGAATAAATGGAAAAGTTTCTTTGGTGAAAAATATTGTATTATCTGATGATGATAAAATTTTTGTAGTTTATCAATCGTTTCAACAAATGGAAAACTTTTTTACTGTTCCCTTGGAGTCAAATCTGCTAGGAATTGTAATAGTTTCTAATCTGGACAACAACATTCAAGTTTCTAAGCTATGTGACATAGATGCAAAATGTGTTATTTTGCCATTTAAAAATAAATATGTTGCTGTCCCCTTTACAGACGCAGTTTAATAACAAAGGAAATAATGCAGCTGTTAATGGCATGTCAGTTTTATTATGTAGAATTGAAAACACTTATTATGACTAGTTGTTGCTGTCTCTTGTAAAATTGATGTAAACTTATGCAAGATTAATTAATGTTAACATTATAAATTTCTATAAAGAAATTTGAAAACAATATGCAGGTCATCAGATTATAAGTATGCAGTGGTTGAATTCCCAGAAGAGGAAGAGGTTGAAGTGGTACCAATAGTGTGGCTGACATCAAAAGACACAAAATGTCGCTGGCCACCATATAGGTCTTCAGACAAAACAAAATTAGCTATCAAAGGGGCCATAGAACCTACAAGTGATTTTTTAACTCTTCCAGTGAGAGTTTTGAAAAAATACAGTAAGTTATTAGTAATCTTTGACTATTCAATTGGTTAAATTGATTTCCATGCCAATACATCTACATGTAAATTATGCATTTTGTTGATTTATCCATGCAGTCTAACAATAATATTGATGAATCTGATACCAAATGCCATATAAAAATAATTTTGTAAATTTGCATAAGTGATGGAAAGAGATAAATGTTATGTTTCTTTATTTCTTTTTAAGGTGATTATTTAGAGGCTCGAAAGCATTTGACAAAGGCAACATATACCTCAGATCTGCAAACTGATGCAGAAGAAGATAATGCTAGTGTTGCCAAAAAAAGATCTAAAAGGTATGTCAGTGTGCACGTACTTGTAAAATCATGTACATGTAAGTGTGTTATACTTATAGATATCTATTTAATTTACAATATGTATTAATCTAAATTTGGTAAATTCATGCATGGTTCATTTTAGAAGTTTTCTAGATCTGTTGTTATTTTATATGTATATAAAAAAAATCATTAAATATTAAGTTTATGATTTTAAAAAAAAATAAACATTGCATTAATTTGGAAATTATTTCTGAAATCAAATTACATGTATATGCAAACAACAATGTGCTATTTGATTAAATATTTTGAATTCAAATTTAGACCAAATCCTAGATTTCTCTCCTCGGACGAGTCAGAAGAGGAACCAGAAATGCCAAACATTCGAAGGAGGCAGTCTCCAAGAAAAAAGAGAGATGCAACAAATGTACCCCCGTTACCAGCTCTACCACCACCACCTTCTCCCCAAAGACAGGAGACCAGACAATCAGTTGACTGTCAGAGAGCAACCGTCAGTGGCAGAATACATGCCACAAGTTCTACTAGTTCTGGATCTTTCCCATCAGTAGAGCTAAATTCAACGTTCTTTGATAAAGGTCCCTATCCAACAACTACAACTGGTATGTGGATAATAAATGTATAAAATTTCATCTTTGAATTGAGATGAAGTTTATAGAAAATGAGCATCTCAAGGATAACAAAATTAAAATTACTGTATTTGGTCAAAAAACTAGGTGGATTTTATGATACATGTCAATTTGTTTTACCTTAGCTTTAGATAAGAAGATTCTTGAATGTATAGAAGAAGTAAAAGTACAAACGCATCACAACACCAAACTGCTTCAGGCCATTATGAAAAAGCTTGATGGACTGTCAGTGGCAGATGATGCTACAGAGGAGGGAGCAAATGAAATTAACATCAATTTTCCGCTGACAACAAAAGACATGCTTCTTGAATTAGAGGATAATCTGCAGAACGAAAACACTGTCAGGAAGTTGGTATGTAAATCATTTACAAAATTGTATATCTACCTCATTTACCTTGTTCAGTTGCTAGAATTATTTACAATATTTGGATTTTCTTAAAGGTTAAGTCTTTGAGTACCATTGGAGGTGAAAATGTGAAGAATTCTGTTAGACGCCTTTTGGGCCACATGATCTCCAGTGAATTAGCAAAGACCATTAACTGGGTTGGAAAAGGCGGAAAGATTGCCTTTTCAACATTGAAACTTAACAACGTTTTAAAAGGTATGTGTATATTTTAAAAAAAAAATGATATTTGCCTATTTGATACTGTCGGATAATTAAATTAAGTAACATGATAAGAAAAAGTAGGTATGCAAAACCTTCAAGTTTAATACATGAAATTTTGAATCAGTCATAAGGATTAATTATTGTTTATCAATTCGGATTAACTATAGTAGAATTTTTTGTGGGGGGTTAGAATAGATTAAAAAATATGAGTGAATAATATTCAAACAATAATTAAGGAACATAGGTGTTAAGTTGATTTACTGATATTACTATTTTATTATAACAGCTACCATACGGAAAAATAGACTTTGTGCAACATCAACTGATTCTGAAATAGCAGTTATTGCAAAAGATTGGTTTAGATTTGCTGGTGACAGGGATGGAGGCAGGAAAAAAAGGGAAGAAATAAGAAAGGCAAAAGTTGCAGAAGAAGGCCGAGAGCAATCAGCTGTGGCAGAACCTGCAAGTGACACTGAACTTTAATATTTTAAAGGCAGCAGTTATGTACATTGATCATACACCAGCTATCGTTCTAGAGACTCTCATATTTTAATTTTAATCCAATAATTATTTTAAAATTGCATTCATACAGAAAACAGGATAAAAATAAATTTGTAAATTTATCAGAATTTGCCTTGCAATTGATTTCGAATTTTGAAACTGGTCTATTTTTGGTCCCAAATATATGTTAAATCACTGTTGATTTATAGATGTTGGACACTTTTTCATATTGGCAATGGATTAGTAGAGAAAATATCTCGAGCTATAAAAATACTGCGCATTGATTAATGGACACAGAATCATCATTCAGCCAAGACAAGAATGGAATGAAGAATTGGGCCATTGTTAGAACACTGTTGGCTAATGGTTATTATGCCATTGTTGGGTAGATGTTGGGCCAACATAAAACATAGATGGGCCATTGATGGGCCATCGTTGGGCCTTCATTGGTATAATCATTGTTGGTTGATGGATGTTGGGCCACTGTTGGCCCTACGTTGGTAAAAATCACCGTTGGTTTTTGAACGTTGGGCCATCGTTGGGCCAGTGCTGACCTCGTGTAGTAATGAAAAGCATGTACGTTGCGCCAACGTTGGGCCAACATGTTGGGCCAACGTAGGGCCGATGAGCAAACTTGCATTGGGCCAACGTATGGTTGCCAACATTGGCCCAACGCAGTCAACAACTGTGCGCCAACGTTGGGCCAACGTAGTCATGCTATCTGGGGGGACCTCGGTTTATTCTGAAGAACTTGTCTCTATAGGTCCCACAGTGGGGTTCTAACGCGCGTTCGCCACATGAACGATTAGACCGGACCTGGGGTAATGGTAATGTGTAATGGTAATGCATTGTAATCATTACATTTTTTCAAAGTAATGGGGTGTAATGTGTAATGGATCCTTCTTTCAATAACAAGTAATTGTAATGTAATGCATTACTTGAAAAAATGTCTTTAATTACCAATTACTTTTCAATTACATTTCAATTGCATTTATTATGTTAGTCTCTTTTTATTTTTGAATCTGAAACAAATAAATATCACTGAGAAATTATTTTTTATTAATAATGTAAGAGTCTTAAAATTAAAATCCTTTATCATACAATATTTTCTATATTATTAAATGGCAATTGAAGAGAAACCAGAACCAGTGAAAAATATTACTTGTAATTATCACTTTTTGTTGTGTTATTTATGGCTTCGTAGTTTATGCCTGTTAAGCTTATTAGAAGTGCTAATTAATTCATTAAGTTTTTAATACTCCTAATATATTTATAGCATTATCTTTTAATAAAATATTATAGTAGGAAATGTTCAATAAATCATCTAGTACCGGGTAATTAAATAAACAAAAACAACAGAGAAACTAACATCAGATATTGAACAAAATACAACATTGAAAGTGTTCTGATCCACTTTCTTTGACAATGTAGATTGGATTGGTAAACTACATGAAC
This sequence comes from Saccostrea cuccullata, assembly GCF_032062105.1. Taxonomy (NCBI): domain Eukaryota; kingdom Metazoa; phylum Mollusca; class Bivalvia; order Ostreida; family Ostreidae; genus Saccostrea; species Saccostrea cuccullata. Next base: position 11,056 of record NW_026931842.1, read on the forward strand.
ATGATTCATGAATCCAAAATCCAAATACCACTCTGATTTATAGATCTGAGGGAAAGCATATTATCTAGCAAAAAGTGTGAATTTTTATTTATAGGTATAAATTGTGCGGTGATACGTTTTGTGTTTTTCTCTAATAAAATGTAATGTGTAATGTAATTAATTACTTTAACAAAGTATTTACTAATTGTAATTTAATTAATTACATTTCTAAATGAGAGTAATGGAAGTTGTAATCGTAATGATAAAAAGTCCAAAGTAATTGTAATGTAATGTATTACATTTCAAAGTAACTGTAATGTAATGAATTACATTTCAAAGTGATTGTAATGTAATGAATTACATTTCAAAGTGATTGTAATGTAATGAATTACATTTCAAAGTAATTGTAATGTAATCAATTACATTTCAAAGTAATTGTAATGTAATGAATTACATTTCAAAGTAATTGTAATGTAATGAATTACATTTCAAAGTAATTGTAATGTAATGAATTACATTTCAAAGTAATTGACCCCAGGTTTGGATAAGACCTTATGCAAAGGTTGAACTTTACTCACCATGTCGGCGTACTCGTTCTCCCCTAACCAGTAGGTGTGTTCCCCGCGGTCGGCCTCCTCGTTATGTTTCAGGATATAATGAACGTTATCCTCCCAAATCAGGTGCCTGTTAAAATAACAACAAAAGTTAATAAAAGTAGATGTATTGATAAAATCTTTGGGAAAGTTAGAAGGTTACAAAATATGATTTCATTTTAAAAAGTAATTCAATATATTAGGTTGATTTTCTTTACAAACAAGAGGCTCATGGGCCACATCGATCACCTAAGCACTGTGGCTAGGAAAATGTAGAAATTGGTTTATTAGCCTATTATAAAGTTTAGGATTTGCTATTCTTGAGAGGATGAATTTAATGAATTTTCTATATATTTCTTTGTAATTTTTGGTCAGCCACTTTGGCCCCGCCCTACCCCCTGGGGTCATAAGTGGCACAAACTTGAATTTACACTGTCTAAGAATGCTTCCATATAAATATGACCAAACACGGCTTTGCTATTCTTAAGAAGAAGATTTAAAATAATTTTCGTACATATTTCAATGTAAAACTTTGGTCGGCCATTGTGGCCCCGCACTACGCCCGAATGTCATGATGTGAACAAACTTGAATCTACACTACCTGGGAATGCTTCCATATAATTATGACCAATTATAGCTTTGATATGCTTGAGAAGAAGATTTTTAAATAATGTTCCTATATATTTCTATGTAAAACTTTGAAAGGCCCTTGTGGCCCCGCCCTACCCCTGGTGGTCATATGCATGATTTGAACAAACTTGAATCTACACCAACTTGGGATGCTTCCATATAAATATGACCAATCATGGCTTTGCTTTTCATGAGAAAAAGATTTTAAAATAATTTTCCTATATATTTCTTTGTAAAACTTTAGTAGGCCATTGTGGCCTTGCCCAGCCCCCGGGGGTCATGATTTGAACAAATTTAAATCTACACTACCTGAGGATGATTCAACATGAGTTGCATCTTTCTTGGCCCAGTAGTTCTTGAGAAGAAAATTTTTAAAAAATGATATTAATTTTTACTAATTCCTGATTTCACCCCTTGGAAGTGGGTGTTGCTCTTCATTTGAACAAACTTAAATCCCTTTTACCAAAGGATACTTTGTGGCAGGTTTGGTTAAAATTGGCGAAGTGGTTCTTGAGAAGAAGATGAAAATGTGAAAAGCTTACAGAGAGACGGACAGACAGACAAACAGACAGACGGACGCCGGAAAAAATGTGATCAGAAAAGCCCACTTGAGCTTTCAGCTCAGGTGAGCTAAAAAAATCATTTTTCGTTTCAAAACTGTTGTCAAATGTTTCATCATCAAGTCCCTTGGTAAGCCCCTACCTTACTTAATTTTAAGATTTTCATTGGTTGAAATTTAAAAACCTAGGGTATGAATAGGGAGTAGTCCTTATTCTTGCAGGGAGTTATCCTTTGAGTTAGAAGCCATTTTTGCTATTTTTCAGATGACTTTTTTTTTTATTCTGCCTTCAGATGAAAATATCTAGAGACTGCATTGTGGTACGTAATTAAACATTAAGCTCAGCATCTGGTTTAAGTAATTCCAGGAATTCTTTTCTACAAATTTGAAATTAGCTGACCTGAGAGCTTCTTCTTCCGGGGAGTAGATCTTTTTGTATTCTTGTTTGTACTGGAGCCAGAAGTAATCTAGATTGCTATCTAGATCTGTCTTGGAGATCGGTGTAGCGAAAGCTGCCACGAATAAACCGACGATCGCCAATAAAGCTCTCATCTAAAGTAGGAAAAAACTCAGCATTTAATGTTAAGTCTTACCTTGTGTAGCGATCTAAAGTGTAGATGGGGGATCAAAGGACCTGATAATTTATAAAGCAGGCGAAAAAAAAATATTTATTTTTTCATAGTTTGTTAAGGAGGCTAAAGGTCAACAAATTAATAGAAGAGACATGTATATAACTTATTTTTAGATATAATAACTTAAGTTGTCAGCTATTATTTGACAAAGAAAAATTTCCAAAAATATTGTTTTAAAATTCGATATTTTTTTGTAAATCATCATACATCCTCTATACAGAGTTGTTGTTCCCGCTACACCCCCACATGTACACATACACATGTATGTGGGAGCGTAGCGGGAACGAAAACTCTGAATAGAGAATAATCTTCATATGAAACTCTTCTTCCAAAGGAGATCAATACAGTCTAAAATGGTCATAACCTCCAGCCCTTTTCATTTGTCAAAAATTTAGAAATTATTAAAAAGAAGTTTTGAAGTCTTGGCAAAATATTTTCTGAGATCGACTCTCTACGTGAAAAAATAATTAATATTTCAACATTAGACAAATATATAAATTAAACTAATATGAATAAAATGTTTTGTTGTTAAAAGAATTGTTTCTTTTTTACTGTCTAGTGAATCCATGTGTTTCTCAGAGCTAAATTTCAGCAAATCTATAGAAAACTTAAAAAAAGGTAGGCTGAACTAGTATGTTTTTGATCAAACGATAAATGATTTATTACAATTAACTGTCCTTTTCATCAAATTTAACCATCGTTAAATATATTTACATTTACATCGTTCTGTTCGCATTTCGAGCTCGGCCAAATATTGATTCCCCAGGAAGAGAAAGTATTCCATTGACAACGAAAAACACAATAATTGTTTAAATTAAGGGTTTAGTTATATAAAATGTTAAGGCGTGTGTTCGAAACTGGACAACGCAGATCTGGAAAGTTACATTCCTGAGTATTTGAACGATTTCAATCATTTATAGTTTTTTAAAGCAAGTATAAAAATGGATCATCCGTGCAAAGCTTTTTTTTCTCTTCCTTTTTATTTTTTCAGATTTATTCGCGTATTTAATACATATTTTTCGCACATACTAAAAAGCCGTGTTCAGGAAAAAAATGTAATTTCTGTGTAAAAATATGCATGTTATATTTGAAGTATATATAGATTAAACTAGAGGTACTGTGAGGAATGAGCTCACTAAATGATACCCCCACCTCCCACAATGTCCATGTGTTGCTATATATTGTTTTACGATAGTGTGTAAATAGGAATAACTCCTATCAAATGTTATCCAGAAGCATCTATATGTGACGTCATAGGTAAATATAACATATAATGGCAATGTCCATGTTTTGCTATGGGAAACCTAAAACACCTGTCGAATAAAAAAGTAAAATAGGAGGTGTACAATGGCAATTTGTAATTAAAATTATGTGTAAGTTTCATTAAATATCACTCAGTAGTATAAGGACTTGCGGATAAGAGATAAAGCGTAACAGACGGACGGACGTACAGACGGACGGAAATCCCGACTACTATATACCCTTCCACTTTTCAGGCGAGGCCAGGGGTATAGCAATCTATGAAATATTATTTTATAAACCTAAAACAATTATATGAATTTTATCTCCGGAATTGTAAAGGTATCTAAGTATCTTACCTTGATCTCCTGGGCAATAGGTGCCCGTTATTGGGTACTTTTCCTTAAATAGACACCATGGCGCTTGCTCCTGACGGGTCAGTTGATGCCTCCAATCGCATCGTCGCGGGTCTTTTCGTCAGAGGTCGGAAAAACAACCTTGAATGTATCAACATCACCGGATTTAAAAAATTTATACATTTCCTGTTTATCAAAGGATAGACGGAGTCCATTCTATGGTATATTTTAGAAGACTATTGAAGTGACCAGAGGATATTTGGATAAATTAGCTACAACAAATAAGATTTAAAGATTATGCAAAAGATTGGAAATTATCTTAAAAGTGCATTAAAATTTTAAAACCTACTCAAAGTCAGAAGTAATAGCAATTAGATTTAAATGTGACGCACCAAGCAAAAATCTCCTTTATCTCTATTATGACGTAACGTCAAAACACGTGTCTGAAGTCAAACGGGTAAAAATCGACGTAAAAACGCCTACTCGAGAGTCCTCCCGAGAGAAACAAGGAAATTATATTATGCTAGAAGGAAGATTTTTGGGTGTGGTTTGATTTAGTTCATTCTTTAAGAAGTTAATTTGATTTTTGATTTTTCCTTTTTATAATTAAGTGTATATTATTAAAGATGTACAGTCGTGCTTAAAAAATTCCCGTAAGGCTGTTTTTAAAATGAAATTTGTATGCCATCTCACTATTCGGGTTAAAATAATTGCGTTGATATAGGTAGGTCGAATTTTTTGTCGGAAATTTTCAATGGTGAATAAAGTTGAAGGCATTTCTGAAATGAAAAAAAAAGTTGAAAATTCCGGAATAAATATTTTTGTGAGATGAAACAAACAAGTTTTTATGATAGTGTTTGCTTTTAAATTTTAAAATATGCAACTGTTTCATCGTTATGCAAGTTTTTTTAAAAAAGGGTCTTTTTGGTATTTTGTCTGTTTTGTTGGTTGTTTTTTACTTTTATATCATTTTGTCTGGTTACTGGATCTGGTTGTAAACTCCGGGATCAATCGTGAGAGGTGTTAAGGGCCAAGGAAAGCATTCCTCCGATTCCCAGGTCCTGACCAGACAAAGTTCATTAGGTTCGTAATGTCCAAGTTTGCATCTCATCTCCCTCGGATATATTTTTTTCTCTTTCTGCATGTGTAGGGTATTACAGATTATGGGGAGTGGCGATGTTACCCAACCTGCATAAATTCAACCAGAAAGAGACAAAATCCAGCTTTCAACTCTTTATTTAAGTACATAATCTATTTCTAATATTGATAATTACAATTAATAATTTTACAAAAGATACTAAACCATATTGAAACGATAACTACTTATCATATAAAACGTTTAACTTGTAAATAAAATAAGCCATGTAAAAATTAAATAATTTTGACCAAAACGCGCGCAAGTCTACAAAATAATCTTACCTGTATAAATGCAACCAGAAAGAGACAAAATCCAGCTTTCCACTGTCTCATTGAGCTACTTTTATACTCCCGTACATGCCATGTATATTTTAGTATTTCTTTAATTACTTTAATCCTTATAGAGCTTGCGTTCGTTATCTTTGTCAGACTAAATGATATATCTTTGAGAACCGTCCAGGTTTAAAGTTAAACTCTCATCGGTTATCAGCATCTTTAATCCCTTCTAACCAAATCCGTCTTCTCATACAAAAGTAAGTAGATTAATTTTTATCTTCAGAGCTCGTTTCTGCTAGCTCTCTAAGTCGAATAGTGCAAATCCATAAAATATATTACAACCCTATTTTTACTGTAATTTGTGTTATAATAGAAGTGTGTGACCAAAATTTCAAGGTACCTTTTTAATAGTAAAAGAAATGTTGGGATAAAAAGTAGGGGGGTACATTTAGATGACATAATATATATAGTAATTGTGTCTATGTATTTCCTTTGTTTAAGCCATCTGAAAATACGTTCATTTTAAATAAATTTCAATGAATATTTAAGTCGGCGCGATGATATCAAATAAGTATCACTTTGAACCCTCGATTGTATGTAAAATTCGCAGCAAGACAGATTATTCCGAATAAACTCTTTAAACAAATCTTGGGGATTTACAAAAAAATGCAGTGAATGAGAATGAAAAAGATTGTTATGTATTTGTATATTTTTGTATATATATGATACTTATTCTGTACTCTTTATCATGTTTATATTTTGTACATGTAAATCTCTGATGAGCCTTTGGCTTAAAGAATAAAGAAAGAAAGAGTTTGCACTTTTAGTCTGACTAAAGATAACGAATGCGAGCTCTGCAGATAAAAAAAATAAATTAAAGAGACTGATCAATAGATATCGAACTTTCGAACCGGACGGTCCCACGAAATAAATCATGGGAATGCAACTGCTACTTACTTGTTTATGAAAAGATGCATTTGGTTAGGGTGAAGAAGGAACCAACAGTATTTAAGTGACCAGAGGATATTTGGATAAATTAGCTACAACAAATAAGATTTAAAGATTATGCAAAAGATTGGAAATTATTTTAAAAGTGCATTAAAAGTTTAAAACCTACTCAAGGTAAGATGTAATAGTAATTAAATTTAAATTAAATTTTAAAGTAATTATTGCAAATTTCGAAGGAGTTACAAATATGGAGACGTAAATCTACAAAGTTACACCTAACATGAAATGAGCGGACGGGATAATGTAGCATCTATCTCGCCCATATGCGAATAAAATGTTTTTATCTTGGCAGTGCAATATTCTTGGCGCAGTTATCTCTCCTTTTTTTTCGGCACGAGTTATCTAACTTTCAATTACATAAAGAAAGGTGCTCGTGCTGCAAATACTCTCTTTGCAGGTTAAAGGGTTTCCTTTTGTGTTCAGCCAAATGAAACTCGTGTAAAATAAAAATATCAATATCTTAATAAATACTTCTTGCTTTTTCATAAAACATGACCCATGGCACCTTCTATTGGAGAGCTGTCCTGAAATGCAATCAATTTGGTTGTCACTTGCAATGGCTTGCAGCAGCAATGTGCATAATACACTTGCAGGACTGCACAGCTGCAGGTCTAATAAAACAAAAACATGGCATTTGTTGTATATGTACAGATAGTTTAACCTAATGGCTACAATTATATGTTTTGTTCCCAGCAATTATATGCGTCTTTTTTCTATAATTGTATGTTTTTCACCACCTAGGCATGTCTGCAATGCGAAATCGGTGGACTGCCATTCCAATGATTCCGGTATTGAAAATTATTGAATATTTCTGTTATCTGTTGTCTCTAGTTCCCCAATTACACAAAGCATTTATACGTACTAGTAGATATCTCTTAAAAATAAGTCCATGTGTTTAAAGTATCGATCGACATATTTAATATTGTTTTTGATATAAGTTATACAGATGTTTACATCGTATCAAAGAATGTCCCATCTTGGATTTTACAATGGACCTGATAAATTAATACGCACCCAGTTTTAGCAGTTTCGATTGAAGTTAACGCCTGTTATTTCATTTGCAGGTAAGGCTTTAAAATACTTTTTTGTTAAATAAGTATATTTATCCTGGAGGTGCAGTCGATGTCAAATAATTTTAAAGAATATTGCACGAAAATTAAGAACTATATTTGCTATTCGTAGTTTATTTCTGATGTCTGTCATGTGATATTCGGCTAAAGTGAAAGTAGGAGCTGGTAAGTCGAATTTTTGTGTTTATTAGCTCTTCTGAGCCAACTTTGTCATTTGATGCATCTTGAGTTTTCGGAGCATGTCTACCAAAAAGTAGGTCACGGTGACCTAGTTTTGACATTTTATGGCTATATTTAAGTATCTCAAGTATATATTGGCTTTGAATCATCAAACTTTGTCGTTTGATGCATCTTACGTTTTTTGGAGCATGTCGACCAAAAAGTAGGTCACGGTGACCTTCTTTTGAGCATCTCATGTATTTATTGGCTAAGAATCATCAAACATTGTCAGTAGATGTATCTTGGGTTTTCGAAGAATGTCGACAAAAACGTAGGTCACGGTTACCTATTTTTGACATTTATTTTTGGCTTTATTTAGCTATCTCTGGTACATATTGGTTTAGAATCATCAAACTTTGTCGAGTGAAGCATCTTGGGTTTTCGAAGAATTATGATAGAAAAATAGGTCATGGTGACCTACTTGTAACATGTATGGCTATATTTAAGAGTTTTAGAGTACTTATTGGCTTAGAATTGTGAAACTTTGTCAGTTGATGAACCTTTGGTTTTCGGAGAATGTTGACTAATAAGTAGGTCACTGTGACCCACTTTTGAATATTTCAAGTAATTATTGGCTTAGAATCATCAATCTTTGTCAATTAATCTATCTTTTCATTCTTTTGTCCTTAAAAAATTTCAATCAAGAAGTAGGTCACCATGACCTATTTATAGTATTTTATAGTTACGTTTAAATATCTTTAGTCCTAACTGGCTAAGAATCATAAACCTTTGTCATTTGATGCATCTTGGGTCTTAGTATATTGTATAGTTTATTAGAAGAGCGATTCAAGGCCCTTTGGCCTCTTGTTGTGATATATGTGCCTTATCTTAGATATCTTACATAACTCCTAGTAATACATTTTGAGTATGACAAAGCCTGTGATCTGGTGCACATCAATTTTAAATAGATTAAACATTATACGGAGGATCCGAAAATTTCCACGTGGTTCTTGCAGACCACGATTGGGTAGCGGGGAACTAATAAATGTTACATTGTTTCAAAATACTGTGAAGTTAAAAACAGGGTTTCAAATATTATGAGTAGAGTAAATTTGTTTACATTAATGAGCGATTTATAGTTGTGTAAGATCGGATCATCCTTCATTGAGCCTCAGTCACTCAAAGTTAAATGTCTAATGACGACTACGTGAAACGACTCTACGTAGTAAACAAATATGGTAAATCAGTTGTGTTATTTTAAAATCAAAATTTTTATGCTCAAATGTTATTTCTTTTTTTGTTTTTTATTTTTTTTTTATTTTTTATTTTTTTTGTGAAAAGAGATGCACATTGTGCAAGTACTGTATTATAACTCTTTATAATATATAATGATATTTAGTTATTCACACAAGATTGTACTATCCATCTATCTATATATATATATATATATATATATATATATATATATATATATATATATATATATATATATATATATATATATATATATATATGTATGTATACTCTTTCTGATTTGCAGATAAGTGTAGCTAGTACAGTGTATATGAAGAATTTTCTTTGACTTTTTTTTCATGAAATTTATTGTAATTATGTTCAGCATGTTACAGAATGCCCTGTTTCACTAAAAAGAACACTGCTCAGATATTTCCTCTGGACTACCTATTTCAGTACTTCATGTGATGCCTGTGTTGGTCCCCTCCTAAGAACCTCCCTTGTAGGTAGAATGTGCAATGTTATGATGAGAAATGTATATGCAGTTGGATGAAAAGAAAAATGTTTAAATGAATGTTGTATATGTGTCCATCAAATTGTCTCAAGCCATGTTCAGAGTCTGCCTTCTTTGTTTCATCATCGATGCTGATTTGAATGCTTTCTTTGCTTGCTGATGCTGATATTGGCAATGCTTAGCAGCCAGCTGTTTTTGAAAATGCTTATCCTGATGCTAGGTCGCTGCTGAATCAAAGCTGATGCTTATACTGCTGATGCAGATGCTTGTTTATGTAACAATATTAGTTCCATGTACTGTATCTATGGCTGCTTGAGCAAATATAAAGTAATAATCAAACCTTATATACATCTTGTTATAAATCAGTGTATATTGCATTGGCCTTAACACTTAACAACAAATGTTAGGTAAACAGTCTGGATGAAGAAATGTTACATCAGAGGTTATTTTTTAAGTAATAAAAATCTTCAATCTCTTTTGGGAGGGACTGTTTCTGCATTATCAACACCTTGAAGCTTACTAACACAGGTCTTTATATCAGGTCTTTAAGATCCAGCCATCAAATCCTGACCTTGAAATTTAACCTTAAGATTTTGTACTGAAACTTGTTTGCCAAAGAAGGATGACATGACCACCACTTGAGTTTACCTTGATCTTATTAAAAGTTGACCTCATTGTTAACAAATCAGAATCATTTATTTTTAGTATATGGATTAAACTATTGTGATCTACCCAATTGTAAATTAAAATGAGAAACACGTATATTCAATACAACAAACAGTTTTGATACATATTTACAATGTGACCATAATTGCTGATCGAGGGATGTGTAACTTTTGACCCTGAAATTTACTTGTCTATCTTTTAATGCTTTTTTCTTAGTCATGATCAGGGATGTAAAGATTTATCCTTCAATTCAATTTTCTTCTTTGAAAGTGATCAACTGTATTGGTTTTAATTAGGGTTATGTTCTATTATTTTACAGATTTCATTCATTTCAAAGCTAAAGAGGAAATAGTTCTAATGACAGAGGTTTTTTTCCGTGATGGTTTATCTCAACAGTTAATCTTTTGGAAAACAGTGTTGGAGAAAATATCAGCAACATATGAAGACGTTGATCTAGTTTATTACAATGTGTCTTGAAAGTTATTTCTGATTTCATGGTAGTATATACACTGTGTTGAACTTTCTGAACATCATTGAAAAAGATCATATGATGACCATAAACAAAAGCACACATATGAACTTTCCACAAGTTTCCAATGTAGAACATTTTTAGATCTTGGTAAAGAATGTTATAATTTTAAAATTTTTTATCTAATTTATATGTGTTCTTGTTCAGTGCATTAAATGCACAAAATGTTATTAAATCAGTCTTTTGAAACCAATGCTTAGAACACAGATCTCAGATATCCTCATACTGCAGTTATTAATTGTTAAGATTGAAGTTTATTTATAAAATATATCTTATACATATATCTTTAAAGAAACTTGAAAAAGAAATAGTTAAACTTGTATATGCTGGTTAACATGTTAGATATGGATATTCTGGATGTGATGACGAATTAAAACAAGCCCATTTATCATATGTTTGTTTTGTTCTTCTTTGTGACTTATTTTTACAATAATCAAAGACATTTTCATATCTTAGGACAAAAGCAAACCCTTAAACGCTAGTTGCAAGGTAATTGGTGTTAATCAAAGAGAAAACAATGACTAAGTGTACATTTAAGAAATAGCTATTACTATTTTTAACTCACCTGAGCCGAATGCTGAATCAAGTGAGCTTTTCTGATCACATTTTGTCCGTCGTCCGTCCGTCTGTCCGTCTGTAAACTTTTCACATTTTCGACTTCTTCTCAAGAACCACTTGGCCAAATTTGACCAAACTTGGTACAAAGCATCCTCTTGTAAAGGAAAATTTGAATTGTTAAAATAAAGTCCCCTCACAAGGGGAAATAATCAAGAAAAGACAAAAATAGGGTTGGGTCATTAAAAAAATCTTTTTCTGAAGACCCACCGGGCAAGAAAAGCTGAAACTTTTGTGGAAGCATCCTGGGGTAGTGAAGATTCTAAATTATGCAAATTATGATCCCCGGGGGTTGGGCGGGGCCACAATGGGGAATCAAATTTTTACATAGAAATATATAGTAAAAATCTTTTCTAAAACTTATGTGGAAGCATCCTTGGATAGTGTAGATTCTTAAGGATGATGTTTACTCAGGTTTCAGAAAACAGAAAGGAAATTTCATAAAGTATAATATATTAAATCAAAAATTGTTTTAAATGGATAAAATCACTAAGTTTTAACACAATATCAATTTTAAAATTTCATATTTTATTATTTTAAGAAAATATACAGGAACAAAAGTCAATGTATAGTAATGCAGAGGAAATTCGGACTAAATTTTTATTTTTTTCATTTTTGTCAAAATCTTTTATTTCTTGCAATAATTTTCAAAATGTAAAGATTGTATGTTTCTTCAGACATCATTTTTCAAATTTCATATGTCTTAAAGCTAATAGATTATTTCAAATAATTAAATCCTATTAAATAAAGAAATTCAGAAATATGAGCAAAAACCATTTCAGGCAATATATCTCAATAATTTGATCATTGACCCCATATAATGTTAATACCATGAGAATTACGGCAACAAAGGTAATATGAGGCTATAAATAATTTAGAGTTCTCATCAGTCATATTTTTTTAATATTCGATTAAAAATGGGGAAAAATACAAATATGACAGAGGAAATTCGGACTGTAATAATTTAAAAGTTTTTGACCCTAACTCTAATCGTTTCTTTATATGAAGCAACATAGTTTCATTGCAATAATATTTCAATATTTAAAGAGTTTTGTTGCTTGTAATATTTTGTGAGTGAAGAAAAAATTGGTCATAGTGTGAAAAATCAACGTATTTTCCGAGATATACTAAGGGGCCACTTGCATGAAAAGTAGGTCATTGACCTAATTATTTGAAATCAAAATTTAACACAAGAATTATAGGTGTATAATGTGCAATAGGTAGTTTTTCGTTCTCATCAGTGGAATTTTTTAGTCATCTGAGTAAAGGTATACCTTAATTGTACAAATCATGGATAGTGTAGATTCTTAATTGTACAAATCATGACCCCTGGTGTCAGGGTGGGCCTCAATGGGGAATCAAACTTTTACATAGAAATATATATATATATAAAATTTTTGTAAATCTCAAGACCCACTGGGCCAGAAAAGCTGAAACTTTTGTAGAAGCATCTTAGATTTTAAATTATTCAAATCATGACCCCTGGGGGTAGGGCGGGGCCACAATGGGGTATCAAAGTTTAACAAAGAAACACCTAGGAAAATCTTAGAAAAATCTTCTCAAGACCCACTGTGCCAGAAAAGCTAAAACGTATGTGCACATGGAAGCATCCTGAGGTAGTGTAGATTTCCAAATGTCTAAATAATGATCAGTGGGGTTGGGTGAGGTTGCAATATGTATTGAAAGGTATTGAAAGGGGGAAATCTGGTAAAGAACAAAATGGTCAAAGCTTCTCAGGTGAGCAATGTGGCCCATGGGCCTCTTACTATGAATTCGTAGTGTTTACTTATCTATTCGATAACAAAGTTTTAAATTTAGATCAGAAGAGATTCATCTCAATTTGTCTTTTTGCATCATCATGTGCTAGCCACCACCTCTGTCCCAAGTGAAAAAAAATTAAAGTAATCGATAATAGTTTTATAACTCTATTTCATGCAATCTATTGATAATTGACTCTTTTCAGCTTCATTACTTTGTAAATGATGACTGTTTATTTAACTAAAAAAAATAATAGATAAATAAACAAGAGGCCCATGGGCCACATCGCTCACCTGAGAAGCTTTGACCATTCTGTTCTTTACCAGATTTCCCCCTTGTAATACATATTGTGGCCCTGCCCTACCCCCTGGGGTCATAATTTACTACCCCAGGGTGCTTCCACATCAGTTTCAGCTTTTCTGGCCCAGTGGTTCTTGAGAAGAAGATTTTCAAAGATTTTTCCTATATATTTCAATGTAAAACATTGATGCCCCATTGTGGCCCCGCCCTACCCCAGGGGGTCATGATTTGAACAAGTTAGAATCTACACTACCCCAGGGTGCTTCCACATCAGTTTCAGCTTTTCTGGCCCAGTTGTTCTTGAGAAGAAGATTTTCAAAGATTTTTTCCTATATATTTCTATGTAAAAAATTGATGCCCCATTGTGGCCCCGCCCTACCCCCGGGGGTCATGATTTGAACAATTTAGAATCTACACTATCCCAGGGTGCTTCCATATAAGTTTCAGCCTTATTGCCCCGGTGGTTCTTGACAAGAAGATTTTTTAATGACCCCACCCTATTTTTGTCTTTTCTTGATTATCTCCCCTTGTGAGGGGACTTGGCCCTTCATTTAAATAATTTAAATTCCCCTTCACCCAAGGATGCTTTGTACGAAGTTTGGTCAAAATTGGCCCAGTGGTTCTTGAGAAGAAGTCGAAAATGTGAAAAGTTTACAGACGGACGGACAAACAGACGGACGGACGGACGGACGACGGACAAAATGTTATCAGAAAAGCTCACTTGAGCCTTCGGCTCAGGTGAGCTAAAAAAGAACAAAAAACAAGGATAAATAAAAACAATACAGGTAAGCATATTACTATCTCGTTACAAACAGTAAAATGTTACTTTATATCACCGATGATAACACCAACTTTCAAAATGGTATAGATCTACAGGTTTCCAGCTTGTAGAATTACAGTCTCTGCTTTCACTCAAACGGGGGGTGTACTGATTAGAAACTAACCCTTAGTGCACAGGAGAAATTGTTACAAAGAAAAATGTCTCAAAAATGTTTCCAATAAAAAAAATTGACGGGTGTCATGCTCATGTTTTCATCTGTTTACATATCCATGATATATGCCTGAGTACTGTGCTACTTGCTCTGGTTAATTGTACGTGTACTACCTTTGTACTTTAGTGACTGAGTACTGTTTGTACTACCTTTGTACTTAGTGACTCAGTACCTTGTTACTTGGCCTGGTTAATTGTTTGTCGGGGATGATTTTCCTGTATTAACGAGGCTAGGGGTGGCAGCCATTTTCAGACTATTTCGATCTCCTTTGAAAGAAGAGCTCCATATAAAGATATAGAAAAATGATAAAAATTTAAAACTAAAATGTATGATTTTTTTCTTTGCCAAATGAATGTTGACAGCTTATGATACCGTATCTAAAAACAAGAGGCCCATAGGCCACATCGCTCACCCGAGCACTCTGGCTAGAAAAAGTAGAAATTGGTTTACTATTGAAAAGTTTAAATCCAAAAGTTTGGCCCCGCCCTACCCCTGGGGGTCATGATTTGAACAAACTTGAATCTACACTACCTGAGGATGCATCCATATAAATATGAGCAATTATGGCTTTGCTATTCTTGAGAAGAAGATTTTTAAAGAGTTCTTCTATATATTTCTATATAAAACTTTGGTCGGCCATTGTGGCCCCGCCCTACCCCCGGGGGTCATGATTTGAACAAACTTGAATCTACACTTCCTGGGGATGCTTCCATATAAATATGGGCTAATATGTTAGACGGTGTGACCGTTAGTGAGGGCGGAGCCGTGAAGAGAAAATTTCTACATTTTATTGTTTAACAAGTTTATCTTTTAAAAAGATAGGTGAGCTAGCGCCGTAGCATTTTTTAAACACAGAAAGCAAGATCCGTGATCAAGTGATTTATTTTGCTGAATTCTTTAATTTTTATCAAGGCTGGAGAGTGATAAAGTTATTATTGTTATGTGAGGCGTATTTTATAGACACAAAGGTTAAGAAATAAGGGGGGTGACCTATTCGAGTTTTGGCGCAACGGAACATATATAACCTTTACTGAAGAGGGGGGGGGGGCTCTATGTAATAATATGAAGAAGATGCCAATTGAGACATTGCATGTATGAGCTGATTTAAAGAAGAGAATTTATTGGCAATGTAGCAAAGAAAATACATGGGAGCTGAAAGGAATATAGAAAATAGCTCAAAGTGTATGTCGTGTACCAAAGAGTCCAGAGAGTTTGGAACGCATGTGAAGTAGCTTAATTGGTCCTTTGGGTCATATTTGTCAAGATATGTAAGGTTAAAAGCCATACACATCAGAATTTTTTAAACAGAAATGATGGATTTATTCGTTATTTTTAGTGTAAATTTTTGCTTGTTTCTGGTATTTGTAAGATTGGCTGAATTGACCAATCAGAAATTAGAATCTATCTTTGATTATGCTTAGATGTAAAAAAAAACAAAACAAAAAACAACCTCCCTTGTCATTGTTTAGAACAATCAGATCAGACCCCCCAGAATTTGAAATAATAGAAATATGAAGTTATCTTTAAAGTGTAAGTTACACAATGAATAAACAGTTATTTCATGCTACAACATGATACAACGAAATTGTTATCGTACGGTCTATCTGTAGTAGTTTTTCACAGTTTTCCCAGAATGCACGACCATGGCGGCCGAGCATGCGTATTCAAGGAATTTGGACTAACGTAGTTGCTAGCGCTCGAGAGCGCTAGCAATAATAAATTAGCTGATCGGTTAAATTC
Source organism: Saccostrea cuccullata (assembly GCF_032062105.1). Taxonomy (NCBI): domain Eukaryota; kingdom Metazoa; phylum Mollusca; class Bivalvia; order Ostreida; family Ostreidae; genus Saccostrea; species Saccostrea cuccullata. The sequence continues at coordinate 27,041 of NW_026931842.1, forward strand.
TGAAATTGTCAGTGCATATACCTAAAGCAATGGGTTCACTTCATACAGGTCTATGGTAGTGTCAGAAAATCGTAACAAAGAACTCAGTTCTCTTGAAAAAAAAATGGCTTAATAAATCTGAAAACTAAGATATTTCATTATGAGATGAATGGTTGTCTAGCCAGAGCACTTAAAGTTGAAGAACATCGTGGGAAAAAAGAGAGGCATGCATGCATTGGACCAGTATTGGATTCAACATACCGGGCCCAAGAAATCTGAGACACTCGGTCCAACGACACCTCAAACTTTAATAGTAACATTAGTTATACACGTAACAGTAAACTCGTTCTAAAATAGATCAATTCATAAACTTTTTCTGAGCATCAATTCTTTTCTTTCACTACTTGATTTATATGCTTATTTAACAACACTTATCTAGAAACCTTGAGTCATTTCTCAACTGGTATTACTCCCATTCCATGGTTATGATGTCATCTAAAGTAAGAACAATATTGTCAAGACCAGATCAGAAGACAAACTTGGAACCCAAACTGCAGACAGATGATCTACTTCTTAGATGAATCTAATCATCAGACCAACATTTGACTGTGACTACAATGTAGCAAAATGGTTGAAAATATAAAAGCATCACACCTTATATAAGAAAAAAAAAAAGGAAACTAAAGGATGCATGATCAGGGACATTTAATACTATGTCCCTGTTGTGATATATCTTTTTTTCTGTTTATTTATTTCTTTTTATTTTACATTATTGGTAACCAATGGTTTTCTTTATTTTAATGAAAAATGTCTATTTCACCTTTCAATTTAAAAAAAAACAAATCTGATTTAAATAGTCTTTAGAATTTTCTAGATCTAACACAATCGTATAGAAAACAGTTATATATATCTGTGGGAAAAACATTGAAATTAAAAGTTTTTTCTGGTATCTTTATCATAAATAGTTAATTATATAATTTCAAGACCAACACTTGTGAATAATATAATAGGGTACACTTTTGAGAAGTTATGAATAGAATATTTTATCGATGTCAAACAAAGATTCTGAATATTTGCTTCATGTTTTTAATAGATAAGCACATGTATTAGGATTGTAGTAAACTATATTTATATGCTTGATGTGTATTAAATTTGAGTATTGTAGTGTACAAATAGGTATACATTAACAGCATGCACTGCACTTTGAAGTTGTATAACTTTGTGGATATTTTCATGCATTTACTGAAAAATGTATGTAGACTGAACAACTACCCCAGACTGTACATTATACACTGTTTAACTTATTTTTTCCTGCTTTAATTTAGGCTTTATATGTTATTCCAATTGTCAAAAAAATCTTTTTGAATTTTTTAAATGCATACATCATATTAGATTTTTCTTTTGATAGTGATCTTTATAAGAAACTAAAATTTTGTCATTTGAAAAACTTTATAAAATAAAATATTAAATTTTAAAAAAATCACAACAAAAATGAGAATCAGACTTCCATAGATTGGCTAAATATTTATGTATCCATGTACAAGTAGATATTCATAAATAATTTGGATACCTTAAAAAAAGGAAAAGAAAAAAAGAAATCCACACACTCTAATTGAGTCTCCTGAGACTCAATAAATGATATTTTATTTTAACACTTTTAAAACATTTTTAACTGTTCAAAAAATTATACTGTACTGTCCAAAAAAATTCTATATTTCTAGCTTGGTATGTATTGAAAAGTATAATCCTGAAGACATTTATTATTCGCAGATTTTATTTAACAAATATTCTTGTGAAAGGGGCCACATGTAGATCCGCTCCTCCATAGTGCAGACGACAGCGCCGCCTTCAGGGAAATTCTGACCAATCAAATGCCGTTTTACTTGTTAGCGCGAACTATAAATAAATCTAAACGTCTAAAACGAAAGTAGGAAGGGTTTGATTACTAATGGATTTGATTTTGAGTAAAAAACAAATACTACACATTATCCTTGGATTGAATGTTTTTTACTTTGATGAAAGTCTCATCAACAACGAGAATTTGCGCGTGGATGAAATCGACGCCATTTGTGCCGACGCCATATTGTCGCCAAGAATCTCAGTTCCATAGGTATTGTAAATGACATATAGTTTTCAATAGATTTCTTTTATTTTTCATATACATACGTGTTACCTATAGGGAGAGCTTCGCCCGTGAGAGGGCTCCGCCCTCTATTATGGCTTTGTTTTTCTTAAGAAGAAGATTTTTAAAGAATTTTCCTATATATTTCTATATAAAACTTTGTTCGGCCATTATGGCCCCGCCCTACCCCAGGGGGTCATGATTTGAACAAACCTGAATATACACTACCTGGGGATGCTTCCATATAAATATGAGCAGTTATGGCTCTGCTGTTCTTGAGAAGATGATTTTTAAAGAATTTTCCTATTTATTTCTATATAAACAGGTCCAGTACAATCAGTACATTTAGCTACGTAGGTAGAATTACCTACGTAGCTTTATTTACCTACCTCAGGTAGCTTGATTTAGCTACCAAATGAATTTATTTCTATAAAAAAGCATTTTTCTCAGGATGTGCAAAAACTATCATGTTGGTGCAGTGATCATTTTCAACTTTGAACTCGTGTGAAAACAATTCATGAAAAATTCCCTCTTGAAGAAATGTCTTTTTCTGCGCAATTGCAATCAAAGTTCTGAAAGTTTTGGGGCTATGTATGACAGTTACTCCTTGAATGAAATGACAAAGAAGTCCAGTTCTGGTTAACATGATAATAGGTTGGTAATTATTCAGCACAATGTGAAGTAATCATACTCAGTCATGCCTCACCGCATGGACAGATAACCAAACAATGGAATTACATGTTTTGCTCTAAATTGACCAAACGCAGCAATGTTTAAACTATCTCTGCTTTGGATTGTTTTTTAAAGACAACCTAGTATAAATATCAATAGTCATTTAACTGCGATTTTTTGTCTCTTTTCCATAAAAAGAAAAGTTACATTGAAATAGCTAAATCAAGCTACCTGAGGTAGGTAAATAAAGCTACGTAGGTAATTCTACCTACGTAGCTAAATGTACTGATTGTACTGGACCTGATAAAGTTTTGGTCGGCCATTGTGGCCCCGCCCTACCCCCGGGGGACATGATTTAAACAAATTTGAATCTACACTACCCGAGGATGTTTCCCCATAAGTTTCATCTTTCCTGGCCCAGTGGTTCTTGAGAAGAAGATTTTTAAAACATACCACCAAATTTTCACTAATTCTCAATTATCTCCCCTTGAATGAGAGCGTGGCCCTTTATGTTTTGTCATATGTAATACACTATATTCAATATATTTATGCCATTGATAATGTACATTGTTTATTTTTTATTCATTTTGTCTTATTTGAAATAGGTAATAAAATGAATATTTTCTGCTTTTAGTCCACGAGCCACTGGGGATGGTCGGTACCAATTTGGATGAATAAACTTTATTGTGATATTTGGTAAGGTATTCCCCTAACTAGAGAGAAAATGTATGATAGCATCAAATCTGTTGTGGCTTTAATGCTGGAGACAGTTATTGCCCTTATTTGCTCAAATTAGGTATTTTGAGCTAAATATATTTGCAACCTGCAAAGTATAATTTGTCACACAGTTGCCAACTGTGATAGAAAGTTCTACAAGAATTACTCCTAGATATGATGAACATATTACATGTAAAAGAGCATTAACTGAGCTACTAGCCGTGATTCTAAAAAAAATTGCATATTTTTACCACTTTTATTCAACTATTCTTTTAAAAATGATGGCCAGATTAATTTATTTACTTGTCTTCATATCTGTTTATTAACTATAGTTTCATTTATATATTTATAAAATTTGTTATTCTCCGTGTTGTTTTTATTATTTCACAGAAATTAAAAAGGGGGGATGGAGCGTTCATATTTAACGTCGGGATCGATATTTTGCATTGTTTACACAAAGAAGGCAACAATGCTTCATGTTGCGGTTCGCACGGATCGAGCACATTTGACTGATTTATCAGGTAATACATGAATACTAGAATGTAACAAAGCATTGGAAAAGGATTTTATTTCAATGACGTACTATGTTTGATAACCGAGATAAGCTGAATATTTTTAGACTCGCATATTCTTATATATCTCATTCTGCAAGATTTATTTGAATCCTGATTGACCTGATTACATATATATACTAAAATAAAAAGCTTTTTAGATGCACTTATTGAAAACTATGAATATTTATTATTATCATTTTCTATTTGAATCATAAAGAACATGCAAAATGAAATTATCTTTTTATATTTATCATTTTTTTTTTTATCTTTTAACAGTTTTATTTGATAGATTAAATTGACATGGGTATATAATGTCCTGATTTTTGGGTATAATGACCTGATGACCTGATAATATGAAAACCTATTTTTTGATTATTTTTGTTTCATCCCAAATTTTAGTTATTTTTTACATGTACCTCAAAAATTTGTATAAAGAAAAAGATAAGTTCCAACGCACATATACTAGTTTAGTTATTCATCCGTCGGTGACGACGATGACCACTGTCTCATCTTGTTGGGATGACCTGTACGGTGAGTGCGGAGGTGACTGGTGAGGCCGATCCTCGCACAAGCAGATGATGGAGATTTTCGACTAGAGTCACGCCCCCTTCTTTGTAAATCTCAGCTGGGATGGAGTATCTGCCAGGGCCTAAAATAAAATATTGTTTGTTTGCAGTTGCTTACCAACCCAATGGAATGCACCCGACCCAAACTTTTTTTAGCCATTTTGTAATATTTTTTTTCTTTTTTTCAGGATATTGAAACTAATTCATTTTCAAAGTTCACAAAATGTTTTTCTGAAAAATATCGATTTTCCTTTGCTCAAAAGCACTTTAAAGTTAACAAGGGGTATAACGTCCTGATTATGAATGCCCTGAGTTTTGATATTGACCTGATTAAAATACTTAAGTCAATACTCAATCGTTAATACATCGTGACATTTAACATGTTTAAAAAAATGAGAATTGTAATAATTTAATTTATTTATTGCCAAATTAAAACAAATGGGTAAAACACCAGTGAAACGGATGAGTTGAGTTTGATTTCCGGTCTAGCCATACATTTTCTCCTTTCCTGTCACAGATTTGATGTCGTGACTACCAGGGGTACCCCTGGAAAGAATGTAAGTTATTCCTTTATTCTTCTACAGGACTTTGAGATCAATAACTAAACAAACAGACCATGTCCGAGTTTGAGATGGAGACAGCTATATCCAGCACCAGAGACCCAGAATCTGATGAGGGAAAAGAATCTACTGGTATACATATATACATACATATAAATACAAACATTCTAATTGTAAATGATATATACATATTGCATTTAGTTGAGTGTAACATTGTACATTTTTATCCCAAGAATACCATTGTCAACCGAGGTGTTGATATTGGGTCTTCATGGGGTGACAATTTTCAATGTTACACTCAACAAAAGGCAGTATTTATTATATTATTTTGAGTGCTTTATGTAAAAATACATTTTACAGTGAACCTTGCACATATAAATTCTGTACAGTCAACATTTTTTAGAATATCACCCGTCGTCAAGCAATGTTGACTGTTGCTACACTGGAGGACATGGCTCCATTATTCATAAGAAGGCTCAAGTTAGCTTTTCTGATCAAAATTTGCCCATTGTTTGTCGTGACTGTTGTTGTTATCGTAAACTTTTCACATTTTCATCTTCTTCTCAAGAACCAAACTTGCCATAAACTTTCCTTGGGTGAAGGGGATTCAAGTATGTTCAAATGAAAGGCAAATCTCTCTGTCGCCTGCATGTTGCAGTGGTTAAAGCATCTGCTTTAGAGTCGTGAAGCAAGGGGTCAATCCTTATGTCATGGGTTCGAATCCCAGTGTGGGACGTGGAGTCCGGTCTTTCAGATGAGACCATATAAACCGAGGCCCCGTGTGGCAGTAGGTGCTGGCAGGATAAAGATCCCTCCCTGCTAAATGGCCCTCAGTGCGGAGTATAGGACAAAATTTGCAGCTCTCCACCGACAAGTGGTGGTGTCTCCATCTTTTAAAATTGTGCTCTCAAGAACCACTGGGCCAGGAAAGATTAAACTCATGGGGAAGCTTCCTCAGGAAGTGTAGATTCAAGTTTGTTCAAAATATGACCCTGGGGATAGGACAATGATGGGCCAGGGGGTCAAAGTTTAACATAGGAATACATAGGGATAATCTTTAAAATTATTTTTGTGAAGAACAGCAAAACCATTATTGGACATAGTAATATGGAAGTATTCTTGTGTGGTGTAGATTCAAGTTTCTTCAAACCCCCGGGGGTAGGTTGGAGCCATGATAGGGGGTCAAAGTTTAACATTTATTAACATAGGAATACATAGGGAAAATCTTTAAAATTCTTTGTCTACATAACAGCAAAGCCATGATTGGTCATAGTAATATGGAAGCATCCTTGTGTGGTGTAGATTCAAGTTCTTCAAACCCTGGGGGTAGGTTGGGGCCAGAATCGGGTATCAAAGTTAAACATAAGAATTCATTGGAAAAATCTTTAAAAATCCTCTTCTCATGAACAGCAAATCTGTGACTGTTTTAATTTATATGGAAGCATTCTGGGTATTGTAGATTCCAAGTCTGTTCAAATCATAACCAATCATGAAAGTAGAAGAGCCATATAAGTGGATCATATAGAGTTATACATAGGAAGATAAAGGCTATATCAGTAAAATTTTTCATCTTATGAACAGCAAAGCTATTATGTATCATATTTATTTAAAAGTATCGGTAAGAAGTATATATATACATGTAAGTTTGTTCAAATACCTCCCCCTCCTCTATTGAACCTACCAGTACTTTTTCTATTAAAATTTTTTAACTGATTTATGCTTTTAGTTTTACATAGCCAGATGCTCAGGTGAGCAATGTGGGCCCTGGACGTCTTGTTTAACAAATGTTTCTCAACACATCAGATTCAACCAATTTACAAGAATTGAAAGTATATGCAGCACTGTTAAGGTTTCCTGTAAAGAAATCAATGGAATATACACATGCAAAAAATGTCAACTGCATGTCTACATCTGGTGTTATCAAAAGACAGAAAGAACTCTTGGGGTTTTAGGGGTCATAAAGTGGGGGGGGGGGGGGGGCTGTAATATGCCCCATTCCTGATTGTTAAAAGTAGGTGTTAATTTTCCCAAATTTTATAAAAGAAAATTCCCAAAAGAGAATTCTCATGTCTCTTTTCTGAGTTTCAGTAAATATATGATATATTTATCTGAGTGGCCTAAATCACTCTATTTATTCATCTGCACTTCATCTGTCATACCTGCATTCATGTAATATAATAAGAAATTGTAAGATTTCTTCACATAACTTGGTATGATTGTAGAAGAGAAGTTGACCGTTGACATTTCTGACCCTGAGGGAGAAGGTCATCAACACAAAGAAACAGTGAAGGTAAGTCAAGATTTTGGTGACAATGTACTGTAGTAATTATAGTAATCAGGCCACCTTTAAAAATTGTTTGGTTGAATGCTCTTTTTCAACCTAATTGCTAAAAATTGCTTGACCCAAAACTTGTTTTAATTTCCAAAAGGCAGTAATTTTTTATGTATTCAGAAAAATTCAAATTTTAAAATGAAACATTGAAATTGACTTTTCTGAGAACAAAAGTCACCTTTTTACCAACTGACTTTTTTCATCCTGAGCCACCTGATGGCAAACTTGCATTATTATAAACAGGTCGAGACCACTAGATTTTGTGACGTCAGCATAAATCTGCATGTGAATTAGCTATCTGTTTACTTTACCCACTGATGAATGAGTCGCAATGCATTGTGGGCTACTACAAGTACTCAGCTTTGTTGAAAATAAAAGCCAACTTGAATTGTCCCTTGGAAACTTAATTTCAATTCTTTATAGCTCACCTGAGCCGAAGGTTCAAGTGAGCTTTTCTGATCAAAATTTGTCCATCGTCTGTCGTTGTTGTTGTTGTTGTCGTTGTTGTCGTAAACTTTTCACATTTTCTTCTTCTTCTCAAGAACCACTGGGCCAATTTCAACCAAACTTGCTACAAACTATCGTGAGGTAAAGGGGATTCAAGTTTGTTCAAATGAAGGGCCACGCCCTTTTCCAAGGGGAGATAATCCTGAATTAGAGAAAAAATAATGACATTTTTAAAAAATCTTCATCTGAAGAACCACTGGGCCAGGAAAGATGAAACTCATGTGGAATCATCCTCAGGTAGTGAAGATTCAAGTTTGTTCAAATCATGACCCCCAGGGGTAGGGTGGGGCCAAAATGGCCAATCAAAATTTTACATAGGAATATGTAGGAAAAATCTTTAAAAATCTTCTTCTCAAGAACCACTGGGCCAGGAAAGATGAAACTCATGTGGAAACATCCTCAGGTAGTATGGATTCAAGTTTGTTCAAATCATGACCCCCGGGGGTAGGGTGGGGCCAAAATGGCCAATCAAAATTTTACATAGGAATATATAGGAAAAATCTTTAAAAATCTTCTTCTTAAGAACCACTGGGCCAGGAAAGATGAAACTCATGTGGAATCATCCCCAGATAGTGTAGATTCAAATTTGTTCAAATCATGACCCCTGGGGGTAGGGTGGGGCCAAAATGGCCGATCAAATTTTTACATAGGAATATATAGGACAAATCTTTAAAAGTCTTCTTCTCAAGAACCACTAGGCCAGGAAATATGAAACTCATGTGGAATCATCCTCAGGTAGTATAGATTCAAGTATGTTCAAATCATGACCCCCAGGGGTAGGATGGGGCCAAAATGGCCGATCAAAGTTTTAAATAGGAAAATATAGGAAAAATTTTCTTCTCAAGAACCACTGGGCCAGGAAAGATGAAACTCCTTTAGAATCATCCGCAGGTATTGTAGATTCAAATTTGTTCAAATCATGACCCCGGGGGTAGGGTGGAGCCAAATGACTGATAAAAGTTTTACATAGGAATATATTGGGAAACCTTTTAAAATCTTCTTTTCAAGTACTTCAAAGCCATTAGTGATATTTATAGGGAATCATCCTCAGGTAGTGTAGATTCTAGTTTGTTCAAATCATGACCCCCTGGGAGGTTAAAATTCAAGCCCACTCCTCCCCCCCCCCCCCCCCCCCCCAGTAAACTTTCAGTTCTGATCTGATATGTGCCTTTTTCCTAGCCAATTGCTCAGGTGAGCGATGTGGCCCGTGGGCCTCTTGTTTGAGATTTATGGAAGAAATATTTAAAATGATGTATAATCTTTCATTTCTATGCTCACATTTACAAAATTATATTGTGCGAAGACACGTACATGTAGGTGCTATCGTGTCGATAAAGCATTGAGTTTTTTAGGTCACCTGAGAAACTCAGGTGACCTATTGCTATCCGTTTTCGTTCGTTGTCGTGCGTCGTGTGTCATGCATCGTGTATCGTGTGTTAACATTTTAACATTTTCAGCTTCTTCTCTGAAACCAATGAACCAATTTCAACCAAATTTGGTATACTGCATCTATGGGTAAATGGGAGCAAAAATTGTGAATTTCATGGTCCCCGCCCCCCTGGGGCCTGAGAGGTGGGGCCAAAACTACTAAAATTATTGCAATTTTTAAAAATCTTCTTTACTCCTGGACATCAAGCAGGCAAACTATTGGCATGAATGTAATGAGCATTAAGTCCCCTACCAAAATTGTGAAATTCATGTCCCCAGGGTCAGGGGTTCTAGTGCTACATGTAGGATGGGGCTCAATTGATTTTGTACTAAAAATGCATTATTTCTTTAAAAATCTTCTTCTCTGCTCCTGGGTATTAAATAAACTAACTAAGTACATAGTTTTGATGAGCACGAGTGCCTCTTCCAGATTTGTGAATTTCATATGGCCCCAAGGTCAGGGGTTATGTGTAAGTGCGGGACTCTATAGATTATATAGTGAAAATGCATTTATTCTTTGAAAATTTTCTTCTCTGCTTCTGGGTATTAAATAAACTAACTAAACACATAGTTATGATGAGCACGAGTGCCTTTTCCAAAATTGTGAATTTTATGGCCCAGGGTAAGAGGTTCTGGTTTTAGGGCAGGGCTCAATTGATTATATAGTGAAAATGCATTAATTCTTAGAAAATCTTCTTCTCTGCTTCTGTGTATCAAATAAACTAACTAAGTACATAGTTATGATGAGTAAGAGTGTCTCCTATAAAATTGTGAATTTTATGGCCCCAGGGTCAGAGGCTCTGGTGTTAGGGCGGGGCTCGATTGATTATATATTGAAAATGCATTTTCTCTTTGAAAATCTTCTTCTCTTCTTCTGGGTATTAAATAAACTAACTAAGTACATAGTTATGATAAGCAAGAGTGCCTTCTATAAAATTATGAATTTTATGGTCCCAAGGTCAGAGGTTATGGTGTTAGGGCGGGGCTATATAGATTATATAGTGAAAATGCATTAATTCTTTGCAAATCTTCTTCTCTTCTTCCGGGTATTAAATAAACTAGCTAAGCACATAGTTATGATGAGTGCACATATTTCATACTGGGTCAGCTGACATGAGTGGTATTAAATATCCAATTTCTCAAAAAAGCATTGAATTATTAGTATCATGGGCATATCAAAATAACCTGCTTACTTTGTAGATTCTACACACACCAAAATTATATTCATGAAATGCTGAAACCAAAAAATATATCATTTGTTTTGTTGAAAATGCAGTGCTTTTTACACGTTTATATGTTACAATCAAGTGGCTGTCAGACTGCACTACTGCATTGGATGTTGGATTTAGATTTAATACAGATTTTTTTTTCTGATTAGAATAGAAAAATATATGGATTTACACTCTGAGTAGTGTTTTTTAAAAAAGAATTATTAAAAAACGCATTTAAACGAAAATAAAATAAATCAAGCGTTCATAACTTACAGTGTCCACACTGAACGCAATAAAAAAAGGAGTTGTTAGAAAACATCAAATGCATTTGAATGCACATTGAATGGAAAATAAATCAGTTTGATTCGTATTTTAAAGACAAACAAATTATCGTTGCAATAAAACTATGTGTAGTATTTAAAAGTGAAATTAATCACAGCCTCTAAGTAGCGCGTCCACTTGTTATGAACGCTAAACATGTAGCTAGAGAACGAATACTTTGAGTACACGAATGAAAAACGTGTTCTAGATTGAACGAATGCGGGTGGTTTCGCTCCGATTACGTGTTCGCGCCGAGTGGGTTCGCTCCGATTACTTGTTCGCGCCGGGTGGTTTTGCCCCACGTGGATTCGCGCCGCTGAACTACTGAAGATACCGCTTATCGGGTAGTCGTTTGATTATCGTTTGATCATTAATGACGAGCAGATTAATTATAAATAATGATGAGAGACAAGTCGTGCGTTTTTCAAATGTATTTCCAAAAACTTCATTCTACCAACAAAAATCACCATGACCAGCTGTCTTCATTGCAGAAAAACGGTAAGTATTTCTTTTTTTAATCCCAAAATTCTCAATATTAGTAGACCTAAAAAGTTATTTTTTTATGTCTTACGTCTTAAATAATTTCTAGTAATGTATTATAATTGTATATTTTCTAGGATGCATTATAGTTTAACATATATAAGCTTTGAAGTTTTAAAGAATTTATATCTACAAGAGGTACTTACAATGAAGAATAATATTCCATTTTCTAATTACTGATGTCTGTATTTTAAGATAGTTTACCTTTGAAGTTTTCAGGATGTTCTATATCTTTGTATATATATTTATATATGTAGTTGTGTGCCAAAATTTAAGTTAATTATATTTTATATATATATACATATATATATATATATATTTAATTGAAAAATAATTTTTGTTTTTCTTTTTATAATTTTGGCACACATGTATGTATATGTATGTTTTAAAGAATTTATATCTATAAGCGGTACTTACAATGAAGAATATTATTCCATTTTCTAATTAATGATGTCTGTATTTAAAGAGGTATATTTTAAATGTAATTGTGTATTCGAATTTAATAAAAACAAATTGAGTCTTTATAAGTTAATAATTAATTATGATGCTTTTTTGCAGCTGGATCTTGGATTCATCTCTTCAGATGAGTTCTTGGTCAAGGACATCCAGGGAGAGGGGTTTCGCCACATTGTGTTTGCCACCAGATACCAACTTGAGCTCCTGTCAGAGACCAAGATCTGGTACATGGATGACATCCCTGCTGCCTTCGAGACACTGAAGGAGAGAGCCAACACCGAGCCCCTCCAGTCCCTTGTGAACTACTTCGACCGCCAGTGGATTCACCATGCCATCTTCCGTCCTTCATCCTGGACAGTCTACCAGCAGTCCGTAAGGACTAATAACGACGTAGAAGGTGATTATTTATTTCTTTATTATGATTTTTTTTTAGTTGTTAATATAATTAAAATATAATTTTAAATAAATATGATTTCTAGAACTGAAAGTTAAATATATACAAAAGAACAAATTTAATAATTATATATTATAATCTAATTATTATATTAAGTAATGAGTATATTTATTAAAAAAAAAATATGTGATTAATAAATTTATTTTTATTTATTTAAGGGTGGCATCACAGGGTCAACGGAAAAGCTGGGCATCGTAGTTGTACTTTCTACAAGTTAGTTCCACTACTTCTCCAGGAGGCCAAGTTGGTGGAAACCCGAGTGTCCAGTGACAACCTGTTGAGGAATGTTCGCCATTCCTCCAACGCCACCCAGAAGAAACTGGACACGGCCTGGGAGCAGTATGATGCTGGGGACATCTCTACAGGACACTTTCTCCGTCTTTGTGGCTCGTTGTACGCCCCATGTGAGTGACAGTAGTGTGTTTCATTCCTGTGTTTCCGGATTCCATTGGACTTCACCCACGTCTGCAGACTAGTGCTTGGACATGGTGTTTCTTCTGTGTTTTTTTTGTGAACTTCATTGACTAGTGCTTTCTTTTTATATGTATAATTTATTGTATGTTGATGTGGTTTCTTTCATATGAGTATTTATTGTATGCTGATGTGTATGTATTTATTGTATGCTGGTGTGCATGCTGATGTGCTTTCTTTCATATGTATTTATTGTATGTTGATGTGGTTGTCTATATTTTATATGTTAATATTGATAAATACCAAATAAATTTATGAAAGTAAACATATGCCTTCTTCTTTTTACCATAAGTCATTGATGAGCTGATGAAACATGATGCAGTTCAGGACTAGTGAAAAAGCATTGATCAGCAGTCTATAATATCATGAAATATACTATGAACAACCAATAATTTTAGAAATGTTTTTAAGGACTGATATAAAACACGGTATATACACAATACTATAAGGAAAAGTTTCAATGAGAAACAATGACAACCTTCATTGAAAAGACGATATTTGTGAAATAAATATTATATTTCAACAGAAATAAATATTATTTTTCAACAGAAATAAATATTATATTTCAACAGAAATAAATATTATATTTCAACAGAAATAAATAGTATATTTCAACAGAAATAAATTTAATATTTCAACAGAAATAAAAATTATATTTTAACATCCAATCCTAAATTATTCCAAATTAAACGATCAAATTTGATCAAATAGTCATAATTTGGTTAAAATAAAAATGGCCTCAATAAAGGTGTTACTTGTACTACAAAATAGGATAATTACTCAACACAACACGACATTAGCGCTTGGGGTTCATTAATAACAGGCTACTGGTTTATATAATTACAGGTAATCGGGGGAAGCCATTCTGTATACTACCAATAATCGGGGGAAGCCATTCTGTATACTACCAATACCTTACCTGTAGATACCTGTAGATAAAGGGGGCGAAACCACCCGGCGCGATACCACTCGGCGCGAACACGTAATCGGCGCGAAACCACCCTACACCGATTGAACTCATGTGTACACAAAGTCCGGTGACGTAGATCGCAAATATGTGTACACAACCATGTGTTCAATGACGCTTACTAAATAGCAGTGTCCAAAACTGTCAAAGCTTGTTATGAACGGAAGCTAAGGTGAGAATTTTCTTTTTATGGTGTTAAAGGGCATTTATGGTTTGCAATAAGTGAAATGGCATAAACTTTATTGTAGTATGAACATTTATTCATCGATATGAGGAAGCGATATGGGTGTTTGAGAAAATTAAAGCCAGAAATACTCTTGAAACGAAACGACAAACGCCATGCAGCATGTGTCCTTTTTATGAACGACAGTGTAATTTTACTGTACGGAACATAATAACAGTTTCGGCATGCTTAGACTAAAGAAATAAATGAAATTTGTATCTGACACAAGAACAAATGCTGATCTCAGTGCAAGTCAGAACACAAAAAAGGGTTTTAGACTTTTAACTTTTGTTCATAACAGAGACGGCTCCAACTTGTTTTTGACATGCATCTAACGTTATGAACGAATAAAGAAGGCCACATTTTCTGCTTTGATATTTGACCAGTGATACACACAGAAAATAAAACTAATTAAAATCTCTAAGACAATCAGTTTGAGAGAATTTTGCTTTATTTAAGTATCACAAGGTGTGGGAATTTTAAAAAAGGTATTGTTCATAACAAGACCCTGTAATGGATGTGCAGTTTCCAGAGTCCAAATTATGAACAGAAAACCATTTGAATAGTTTGATTCAGAATTATTATTCTGTAAATTTGCAATTTCATTTTGAAAAAAAATAGACTAATATTTTATAATAAAATGTTTATAAGCAGTAACAAACATAAAATTTAATGATTAAACAAGTCTGCAATTGTTCATCATACGGACACAAATTGTATAATTTTTTTTGTCGTCTGTTGTTATGAACATCTATATAAGACTATTAAAAGATAGATTTTAAAGATTTATTAAAATATCTGAAGAATTTTACTTGACTGGAAGGTTTAAGTTAAAATGAGGTTTTAATATTGTTGTAGCATGGGGTGAAAAAATATATCAGGAACTTGGTTTGTTCATAACATGGACACTTGTGACACAACAAGAAATAGTTTTCATGCTTCATTATCACAAGGCTTAATTACATCTTTGTCTTACTATGTCATGTGTTATTTTTCAGATGATGGAGTCTGTAGGAAAAAGAAAGTGTCAGAGTCAGAAAAAGAGTCGGCCAGAAGAGGTACAGAGAGAGACTGAAAATGCAGGGAAAGGCAGATAATGAGTGGAAACCTGAAGACCCGGTAACACTTGTGAGGAACAGCACAAAAAGTGGAGGGAACATAAAAGAATATGAACCACAAGTGGCACTGAGTGGAGAGCCCCAGACCAAAGAGGGCCCAGCCATTATAAGTCAACCTGAGAAACCACAAGTCGCACTTAGTGGAGAGCCTCAGACCATAGAGGGCCCAGCCATTTGAAGAGCCCAATACCAGAGAGGGCCAAGCCATTATAAGAGCTCCAGACCAAAGAGGGCCCAGCCATTATAAATCAACCTGAGGAACCACAAGTCACACTTGGTGGAGAGCCTCAGACCATAGAGGGCCCAGCCATTTGAAGAGCCCCATACCATAGAGGGCCAAGCCATTATAAGAGCTCCAGACCAAAGAGGGCCCAGCCATTATAAGTCAACCTGAGGAACCACAAGTGGCACTGAGTGGAGAGCCCCAGACCAAAGAGGGCCCAGCCATTATAAGTCAACCTGAGAAACCACAAGTCGCACTTAGTGGAGAGCCCCAGACCATAGAGGGCCCAGCCATTATAAGTCAACCTGAGGAACCACAAGTGGCACTGAGTGGAGAGCCCCAGACCAAAGAGGGCCCAGCCATTATAAGTCAACCTGAGAAACCACAAGTCGCACTTAGTGGAGAGCCTCAGACCATAGAGGGCCCAGCCATTTGAAGAGCCCAATACCAGAGAGGGCCAAGCCATTTTAAGAGCTCCAGACCAAAGAGGGCCCAGCCATTATAAATCAACCTGAGGAACCACAAGTCACACTTAGTGGAGAGCCTCAGACCATAGAGGGCCCAGCCATTTGAAGAGCCCAATACCAGAGAGGGCCAAGCCATTTTAAGAGCTCCAGACCAAAGAGGGCCCAGCCATTATAAATCAACCTGAGGAACCACAAGTCACACTTAGTGGAGAGCCTCAGACCATAGAGGGCCCAGCCATTTGAAGAGCCCCATACCATAGAGGGCCAAGCCATTATAAGAGCTCCAGACCAAAGAGGGCCCAGCCATTATAAGTCAACCTGAGGAACCACAAGTGGCACTGAGTGGAGAGCCCCAGACCAAAGAGGGCCCAGCCATTATAAGTCAACCTGAGAAACCACAAGTCGCACTTAGTGGAGAGCCCCAGACCATAGAGGGCCCAGCCATTATAAGTCAACCTGAGGAACCACAAGTGGCACTGAGTGGAGAGCCCCAGACCAAAGAGGGCCCAGCCATTATAAGTCAACCTGAGAAACCACAAGTCGCACTTAGTGGAGAGCCTCAGACCATAGAGGGCCCAGCCATTTGAAGAGCCCAATACCAGAGAGGGCCAAGCCATTTTAAGAGCTCCAGACCAAAGAGGGCCCAGCCATTATAAATCAACCTGAGGAACCACAAGTCACACTTAGTGGAGAGCCTCAGACCATAGAGGGCCCAGCCATTTGAAGAGCCCCATACCATAGAGGGCCAAGCCATTATAAGAGCTCCAGACCAAAGAGGGCCCAGCCATTATAAGTCAGCCTGAGGAACCAAAAGTCACACTGAGTGGAGAGCCCCAGACTATAGAGGGCCCAGCCATTACAAGAGCCCCAGACCAAAGAGGGCCCAGCCATTATAAGTCAACCTGAGGAACCACAAGTGGCACTGAGTGGAGACCCCCAGACCATAGAGGGCCCAGCCATTATAAGTCAACCTGAGGAACCACAAGTGGCACTGAGTGGAGAGCCCCAGACCATAGAGGGCCCAGCCATTTGAAGAGCCCCATACCATAGAGGGCCCAGCCAACAAATTTCAATTGGTTTGATCAAAACTGTATATACAGTTATTTTTTTTATTTCTTTTCAGATTTGTAATTTGGAAGAAGAATATTTTTGAAATGAACTAAATTTATATTAAAACAGTTATTGAAAATAATTTGTCTGGTGCTTTTGTATCATTGGCATCCCAGGATAACTTTCAAGTCATTCACATACATGGTTGTTGGTCACACACGATATTGCTCTGGAATCTCCTCTGCAGGCTTGGTGATACTATTTCCAACTAATAGCTAATATGCATGAAATATATTACCAGAATTACTGCGGATTGGAATATATGTTATAACAAGTAACATGCAACAGAAGGTGGTTGAGTTAAAATGTGAATAAAGGAAACATCACTACCACTCCGGCCTTCAAGTGTCTTGGTTATGAACAATAAAATGAGGAAACTTTTTTGCAATTAAATTTTCATTAACCAGTAAAAAGCTTAAAACATTACAATAAAATACATGGATGACAACACAGTATGTAAGGATGTGCATGTTCAGCAGGAGACTTTAAGGAAATTTATTCACTGTAAACTTCTTATACCGATAATGTTGTTCATAACGGTGTCTAAAGTAAATCATTTCAGAATTGTTACAATCGGGAGTTGAAATTTGAATAATTAGTTTGTAAACTGTTACATATTACATAAAAGAGAAGAAAATGAATCTTTAACATTGAATAACAATTTTGTTCATTCATTATCACAAACTGAAAGACACTTGTTATGAACACAAGAAAACGTGAAGTTGCATTTTCAACCCTTTGTCAAACAAAAACTATGAATACTCTAGGTCTGATTTTCAAGATTTTAAAAGTTAGGTGTCAGAACAACAGAAATATACCCCAAAGTTTCTGATTAAACAACTTTTATTTTTGAACATATTTGTAACATTCGTGGGACCAGTATCAGATATGTGCACATGAGCAAGAGTGCCTCCTATAAAATTGTGAATTTTATGATCCCAGGGTCAGGGATTCTGGTGTTAGGGCAGGGCTCAATTGATTATATAGTAAAAATACATTAATTCTTTGCAAATATTTTCCTTTGCTTCTGGGTTTTATGCCAATGATCCAAGTATATATATTTATGATGAAGAAAGGTGCATCTAGCAAAGTGTTGTTTTTTTTTTTTATCTCCCCTGGGTTGGGGGGGAGGGGGGTTACATAGTCTGAAAATATATTAATGCTTTGAAATCTGTTCTTAGGTATTAATCAACCATTTTATTATAAAATTTGCAAAATTTTGTAATATGTTGCCCCTGGGACAGTGGTTCCTTTGGGGTGAGGTGCACAACTGGGTATAAAGTGAAAGTGCATTTTTTCTTTGATAATGTGATCTACTTCTGGGTACAAATAGATAGAGTAAGCATGCTAAGTTAATAAGTATGATACGCAATGGTGCCTCTTTCAAAATTGTGAATTTTATGGCCCTTTGTTTAAAAACACGAACCAAGAATTGTTTGAAAGTTGTTACACAATACTCAGGTGACCTATAAGGCCCGTGGGCCTCTTGTTTCATGTGATATACGTGTACATAGTTTTAGACAGCAGTACAAGGTGTGCTATTATTGTTTAGCCCCTTATTATTATCTAAAAGTTTTTAATGTACATGCAAACACCAAAGCGTTAGCACATAATTCGAACTTTCGAAGCAACTATTAATCATCTAAAACAACTCCAATATTAAATGTGAGCATGGAGCAATGTCTTTGGGATGTAATCTTTCAATTTCGGAATGAAAAAGTAATAAAGAAGCTCTACGATTTTTCCGGTGACAAAGGGAATATTATGCAGAAACCGATGAAAACCATGTGTCGCCATTGAATCGTAAACACGTAGTAAAGTGTCATGCTCTGGGACACGTTCACTTGATTGGTGAACGGGTGTGACAAAAATATTGTCACGTGTTGAAAATTGCCTTCCATATAAGGTAGTGGTCTCAACCTGATAAACTTGGCCTTACCCGTCTATTCTGTCAAATCTTCAATATAAACCCTTGAAAATGTCACAGGTTGTCAATAGTGTACTCCCTTTGTAATCAGAGTGGTGTTGGTTTACACCATGGCAACATTTAATCTAAATTGATTAAAATAGGAAGCAACGGTTCCTTCTCCAAGAAACCAATTAAAAAAAAATCACATCAGCCATGCATGTTAATGTGAATCTGCTCAACAGAGCATCCTGTGAAAATTCGAAATTCATTGGAAGATGCATATTTATCATTTGAAAGCTTCCTGCATTTTCGCTGGTTTCCATTCAAATAAATTATATAATTTGTTAATTGACAAAATATTGGAAAAGTAGACTTCATTTTTAGCAGGGTTTATTGCTCAAAGAGCAATTTCCAGCTTTTGTTCAACCTGTTCCAGACAGAAAGTCCACCTCAAAAGTTGCCAAATTATAGTTGCGTGTAAAAATATAGTCCTTAATCTTAACCGCTTTTGAGATAATAGAAACGATAAATAAAGGGAAAAATATAAAACGAAGTTTTATCTATACAGATATACATCAGTATTAATGACATTGACAACTTCAGTCCTAAGTCAAATTACATAGTTCATTGGCATTAGGATTTGAGATAGTCAGTGTTCTTTGTGTTATTGTAGTAAAGAAAAGCAGGAGAGGGAACCAGACTGGCCTGTTTGTTTACATTCGGTGGTTCCAGGTAAACTCAAATCCTGATAATTTAGGACCCATATACTAATTGCCTTAACATTACATGTATATTGATATTTTGAAATAATTTCGTCAGAATGTTTTTTTTTTTCAAATAAGATAATTATATGTCAATGAAGACCTTATTTTCTAAGTATCATTATCAGTTTTTAATTGTTTTTGTAACATATTCTTCCAGTGTCTGAAATACTTATTCATCTGTTAATGCACAATGAATGTATGATTCATGATCTACTTTGATATTCAAAAGTTACTATTTTTAGCTCACCTCGACGAAGTCGAGATGAGCCTATGCTATACCCCCGGCGTTGGCGTCGGCGTTAGCGTCAGCATCCCAGTTAAAGTTTTAGGAGCAAGTCCATTCCCAAGTAACTATAAGCCCTACCTGAACCCAACCTGCATGGATGATGCATCTAGGGATGTAAACTAGCAGACTTGCTTCGGATGCTGGATCTGACCTACATTTTCTAGATGAGTGACCAGGTTAAAGTTTTTGGAGCAGGTTAAAGTTTTTGAAGCAGGTCCATTCCCAAGGAACTATAAGCCGTACATGGACCAAATTTGCATGGTTGATGCATCTAGGGATGTACACTACCAGACTTGCTTCGGATGCTGAATCTGACCTACATTTTCTAGATGAGTGACCAGGTTAAAGTTTTTGGAGCAGGTCCATTCCCAAGTAACTATAATCCCTACCCGGATCAAACTTGCATGTATGATGCATCTAGGGATGTACACTTCCAGACTTGCTTCGGATGCTGGATCTGACCTACATTTTCTAGATGAATGATCAGGTTAAAGTTTTTGGAGCAGGTCTATTCCCAAAGAACTATAAGCCCTACCTGGACCTAACTTGCATGGATGATGCATCTAGGGATGGACACTACCAGAATAGCTTCAGATGCTGGATCTGTTCTACATTTTCATTCCCAAGTAACTATAAGCTCTACCTAGTAAACAGGTTAAAGTTTTTGGAGCAGGTCCATTCCAAAGGAACTATAAGCCCTATTTGGACGAAACTTGCATGGATGATGTATCTAGGGATGGACACTACCAGACTTGCTTCGGATGCTGAATCTGACCTACATTTTCTAGATGAGTGACCAGGTTAAAGATTTTGGAGCCGGTCCATTCCCAAGTAACTATAAGCCCTACCTGAACCCAACCTGCATGGATGATGCATCTAGGGATGTAAACTAGCAGACTTGCTTCGGATGCTGGATCTGACCTACATTTTCTAGATGAGTGACCAGGTTAAAGTTTTTGGAGCAGGTTAAAGTTTTTGAAGCAGGTCCATTCCCAAGGAACTATAAGCCGTACACGGACCAAATTTGCATGGTTGATGCACGCGGGTATGTTAAGGAAGCATATAAGTCAGTTCTCGGAAAATTTAGACTTTTCAAAGAAAGTTTAGTTGGATAAATAACCAAAACCGCTGATAAATATTAAATGTTATTAACTATTGAATACAGGTAAAAGAGTGTCTAAAATAAAGACGGGCACCACTGACGCAGGATCATGTGACTTCTATTTATAGCAAAATTTTCCTTAATAAAAAGGCTAACAGAACAACAATACCCCGTAGATTAATAATTTCTTTGAGTAAATAATATAGTTGAAAAACATCTATTTTGCCTAAAAAGTGCTGCTAGAATCCCACTGTCCTGTCAGTAAAATAATTATTCCACACATTCGCATAAAACCTTACCATGTGTTAAGAATTTTATACATATCTACCGAGATTTTTCTTAAAATCATGCTTAACTCGGGATTCTAGCAGCACTTTCCAAGTTTGTCAGAAGGCAAACTTTCCATCTGTACAAATCTTATGTTTTTAAATATCCAGCCTATTGTTGTTCTGCTGCATATTTTTTGTCACAAATGACAGAGGAAAATCCTACCGAGATACGTATATAGCCGACTGTTTTTGAAAGAGAATATCATCGATGAAAATGAATTAGCATACCTGTTTTATTGACTGAAATCCATATGAATTTTACATTAATGATATTTGCTTTTAAACTCCATTTCACGTATCTTTGTATAAGCCGTCGTAGCCAAATTCTCTTTACACGACATGATCAATTCCCAAGTTACTTGATGTACACATATGACGTCATCGGTGGCAGATTTTAATAAAAATGACAGATGCAGCATAACAAAATAAAAACATTTTATTTTTGTTAATGTTTACACGTTTCTATTCATTTTCTAGAGTTAAATAACATCTATAAATACCAATATTACAAAAACTTGTGTTTTAAAATTGACGTCATCTCGCTTACTATGACGTCATAATGTAGCACTGATTTAGTTAAGGTAGAATATTTTGTATGTTTCCTTATCACCCCTGCGCATCTAGGGATGTACACTACCAGACTTGCTTCGGATGCTGAATCTGACCTACATTTTCTAGATGACTCACCAGGTTAAAGTTTTTGGAGCAGGTCCATTCCCAAGGAATTATAATCCCTACCCGGATCAAACTTGCATGGATGATGCATCTAGGGATGTACACTACCAGACTTGCTTCGGATGCTGGATCTGATCTACATTTTCTAGATGAATGATCAGGTTAAAGTTTTTGGAGCAAGTCCATTCCCAAGTAACTATAAGCCCTACCTGAACCCAACCTGCATGGATGATGCATCTAGGAATGTACATTACCAGACTTGCTTCGGATGCTGAATCTGACCTACATTTTCTAGATGAGTCACCAGGTTAAAGTTTTTGTAACAGGTCCATTCCCAAGTAACTATAAGCCCTACCTGAACCAAACCTGCATGGATGATGCATCTAGGGATGTAAACTACAAGACTTGCTTCGGATGCTGGATCTGACCTACATTTTCTAGATGA
>NW_026931843.1:0-4997 GCF_032062105.1 Saccostrea cuccullata
TCAAAAATAGCTCTAGGCCTGGCTGTGAATAAAACGTGACGTCATAATCACATTCGTGAATCGCTGCCTAATCGTAGAAATGGGGATTTACCTAGTGTCAAAGGCTAAGGTTTTACTAGGGTTGTACTGGTTGACCCACCCAGCCCCACCCCAGGGGTTGTACTTTTCCCACCTATCCCCACCCCGGGGGGACTGAGTTGACCCACCCAGCGGTCTTAAGGGGTCAAAAGTGCACTCCGTTGACCCACCCAGGGTATTTAGGGGTCAAAATGACTTACGACCCCCAGCGTCTTAATAATCAGAATTTTCCCCCTTTTTCGGGGCCCTTAACTAAAAAAGTGTGCTTATACTAGGTTTGTTCCGCCGGATACAACTGTACATTAGATTGTTACGATTTAATATCTTTTTAGTGGTTCTTATATCAAGAATGGACATTCATAAAGCATAGATAATTGAAGGAAAATTCACAAGTCTATAAAAAAATTAATTGTCTTTGAAAAGGGAAATTTAAAAGTTGAAACTAGATCCCCCGACTTTTAAAAAAAGAAAGTTTCCACGGTGTAAAGGTCAGCGTATACTTGTTGTCAACTGAGCTAGTCTGAATATAATAAAGATCGGTATAAATTTGAAGCAGATTATCAAAATCAGGTTTCCGTATTATACCCCCCGCTTCAAAAGTGGGAGGGTATACTGTAATGGGTATGTCCGTCCGTCTGTCTGTTACGTTTTGGGGGTTTCCCATCTATTATCCCCAACTCCTCTTTATCACTGAGTGAAATTTATTAAACTTTCACAGAATCTTTATTACATATTGCCATTGTGCACCTCCTATTTTATTTTTTGATTCGACACATATTTTGGGTTTCCCGGCCACAGCAAAACATGGATTTGCCATTATAATCATATGGGAGGGGGGGGAATATTTAGTAGCTCATTGCTCACAGTACCTCTAGTTTTTTGTAGGTTTTTTGTGAATTACGACCCAGGGAGCGGTACCCCTAAAAAATCCTATCTTGAATTATTCCTTACATCCCAATCTATCCAAATATCAAAATTTTATTTAGTGGCAGGCCTGCCCTGAAGGACTTCTAGGCCAAAATTCATGCAAAAATCAACGCTTTAACGGACAAAATGGTGTTTCGGCCAACTTTGGAGGTTTATTGTAAAGTCGTAAATTATAAATTTTAGGTATAAAATACAAATTTGAAAAATTTAGACATATATACGGTAGAAAACAACAAATATTAATTTTAAATTGTCACTTTTTCCCGGGAAATTTTTCTGTCCTATAGGTCAATTCTTGTGTTATAGTTAATACATCCTTTGATGCCCCCTTTGAAGGGAGGGCATATTGCTTTGCTGCTGTCTGTCGGTCCACCATCAATCTCCGCTCATTTTCTTTGAAAAGGTTGCACATATTGAAATGAATTTTGGTATAATAGAGATTTATCAAAGGAATATCTAGATCAAGTTCTGATCTGGGTACGATGGGATCATTTTGGACGGAGACATGCCCCTCTGACTTGGAAAAATTCCAAAACATTCCAGTTTTTGTTGATTTTCTTCGCAAAAGTGGAACATATTAAAATTAAATTTGTTATACAGATTTATCATACGCATATCCAGGTCAAGTTTGTTTTGGGAATGATTGGACCATTTCGGACAGAGTTATGCCCCTTGGACTTAGAAAAAATTCCAGAATTTAGATATATCGACGAGATTGTCAATTAAAAATGGTAATTGCCATTCGTATGTCGATATAAACGATATATCCTGGTGCGCTCGAGAAAAAAGATACCCCAGATCACATGACACATGTGGTTCATACTTGGATATTTTACTTGAAAAAGACGTAAATGGTAATCTACCAACCGAGCTTTATGATAAACGTGATGACTTTAAACTTTTCTATCGTCAACTTCCTTTATTTGTGCAGCAATATCTTCATACCGAGTTTATATCTAAAACGAGGTATATTTTAAAAAACAGGTTTATGAAACAAAAATATCAGCAGTCTCGTATAATGTAATCATTTCGTAAGTTCTATGGTCGATACAATGACCTTGTCAGCAAATACAATTTATCAGTGAGTGAAATAAAAGTGACTGACGTTTTTTATAGTAATTGATAGTCCATTATTTATACACTCAATTGACGACGGATTTTTCCGTTATTTCCCGATCATGACAGGGAGCACATGGCGGTTGTAACCGGCCAGCAGGGGATGCTCACTCATCCATGGCATCTGATCCCACCTCTGATGTTTTTGAGGTCCGTGTTTGCTTTGCTCCTATTTTGTTTTATGGACTTTTGATCTGAAATACTGTTCGTTATCTCCATATCTTTCATTCATATGTCTTACAAAAGATTCATATTCGTTTCATTAAAATACATTTTGAAGGTTTTAAAAAAGTAATTCAGTTCTACAAAATAATTTTTGAACAAAATGTTAATTTTTAGGTAAATGAGTTCATTGTACACAGGTGGCTAGAAAAACTATAAAGGATTTTGTAAGCAATGAGTTTACTAAGGGTACCCCGCTTTCCAATATGGTTATAATAGCAATGTCCATCTTTTGATCTGGGAGACCCGAAGTTAGTGTCCAATAAAAAAAGTAAAATAGTAGGTGCACGAAGACAATATGTAATAAAAATCTCACAAAGTATCATCAAATTTTATTCAGTGGTTTAGGAGGAGTTGCCGATAAGAGATGAGTACCCTTCCACATTAAAGTTGAATATCATTTTGTATTGCTTTAAATCGTAGGTTAAAATATGTGTCATTTAAAAAGCAATATTGGAGGTGCACAATGACATTACGTAAGAAAGATTCGGTTAAAGTCTCATGAAATTTCATTCAGTGGTAACAAAGGTATTTTCATAAGAGATGGGTTCCAACAAAGCGTAACAGACGAACGGACGTACATTTGTACAGACGGACGAACATCTCAATCACTATATATACCCTCCCACTTTTCAATCAGGGGGGGGGATAAAGAGAGAAAGTTAAAAATTATCTGTATCAGTAATCAAGACTAAAAACTCTTAATTATAATGGGCAGAGTCTAATTAGTAATTTGATGGCAAGGCATTTTTCGCTTCAATTTTTTAAATCTGATACAGTGCCACGGTTTGTGATTGTTCAATGTTGTTTAACGCCCCTCTCGAGAATTCTTCACGCATATGGAGACGACACCACTTACCGGTGGAGAGCAAATTTTGTCCTATACTCGGTACTAAAGGCCATTGACAAGTGAGGGATCTTTTTCGTGCAAGCACCTATACTGCGACACGGGACCTCGGTTTATAGAAGTCTCATCTGAAGGAATTGTGTACAAAATTTATACAAAATAATTTATAAGTCAAAAGCTGTGTTAAACATTTTTACCCGATTTGCTTATCTCACAGCGATAGTTTGTAACACATGAATGTTAACTGGTTATATTTATAAAGGTAATGTTTTTTAATAAGATAATGCTTCGAAAATCCTAATCTTGCACAAAAGACTGCATGAAAATGTAAGCTGTCCAAAATCAGTATTAGGTGTAAAACAATTATCGAATTTTATCCATATTTATATTATATGACCTTACAAAAGTGAAAAATCTATATAATGGAATATAAACAATGAATAATATTTTACTGTGACTAGTCACCGGAAATGATATATCTTGTTAATAATTGTAAATTTGAACTGAATACACTTATTAATCTTCGGATATTTCGTTAGAATATTTAGTGTACTTTAAAATCGTGAATATGAACATTATACTTAACTTTAAATATTAATGTTTTGGAATAGAATCTATCGAATAAATTTCTCAGCTGTTTTAAAGTTAAGATATGATCGAACTTTATAATGTTGGATTTTTTATTTTGTGTTTGCATATTAAAATATTGCTTCTGGTTTGCTTTTATGTAAATCGATCGTGACGAAAATAAAAAGAGTGGAATATCAATATATATTACGACGATGAATGCATAAAACATGAATGGAGAGTATGATTTCGATTTCTGATTAGATACCAATCGATTCTACAACTAATACAGCGTGAATTGTGAGTCTGAATTTATTTAAACATAAAGCCCTTTATCGGAAGATAATCATCAAGTCTTTCAAGTATATATAATAACATTATTTGATGGGATTATAAAATTTGTCATTAAAGTTCATCATACGAAGATCACAAAGTTGAAATCCATAGTGAAATACGTTTCAATCAAGCCTAACATCTAGAAACTTCACTATGCATTTTCTAGTTGAAGATTGGTCAACAAATATGTTTTACTAAAAAAATAATTGGCATCCATATGGAGACACGTATATGTTTTTCATACTGTTTTGGTCAATTCTTATCTAAAGCTAGATTAAAGGAAATTTTATTTTTATAAAAAATACATTAATTTTTTAGCTCATCTGAGCTGAAAGCTCAAGTGAGCTTTTCTGATCACATTTTGTCCGGCGTCCGTCTGTCTGTAAACTTTTTCGTGCCAGCTGCACATACTGCGAAGCGGTACCTCGATTTAGACAATCCCATCCGAAGGACCGGTTTCCGCGTCCAACAGTGGGATTCGAACCCGCGACTTAGGGATCAACTCCTTACTCTAGGATAGACGTCTACTTTAAGATTGATTGATTATTGTTGTTTTACGCCGAGTCGGCAATATTTCATCCATATTTAGGCGGGATGTTTCTTAAGTTCACAAATTGCGCTTTTTAGCTCACCTGAGCCGAAGGCTCAAGTGAGCTTTTCTGATCACATTTTGTCCGGGTCCCGTCTCTCTGTCTCTAAACATATAACATTTTCGACTTCTTCTCAAGAACCACCGAGCAAATTTTAACCAAACTTGCCACAAAGCATCCTTAGGTAAAAGGAATTCAAATTTGTTCAAATGAAGGGCCACGCCCTTTAAGGGGAAATTAATGAAAATTTGGTGGATTTTTAAAAAACTTCTTCTCCAGAACCATTGTATCAGGAAAGATGAAACTTATGGGGA
>NW_026931844.1:0-49095 GCF_032062105.1 Saccostrea cuccullata
AGCTGATTACAAAGATAAAAGAAAATAAAGACAAGCAAGTCAGATATGGTTGTGTAGAAAAATTATCGTAGAAGACAAAGGTATAAACAGTTTACCCGTGTATTTCCTCTGAAAGTGTAAATGAGCGCGATTCTAAGGGAGGTGGGTACTCTGTGTAAATCAGAGTTAGATACCTTGTGTTATTATTATACTATGGGTAAAAAAAATATTACAGAAACAAGTGCCTGTGTTCAATGGTACAGTTTATCTATCAAGCTCTGCCCCTTGTTTTTCCCCAATACTGGATTTCCTCTTACCCAGAATTCTTTGCACCTGACTGACTCCTAGCTCCTGTCTTCTTTCTTCCAAAACCTCTCTAAGAATTAAAACAGTTTAATGAATTTAATGACTTTAATTTTTAAAAAACACATAAATTAATTCTTTTACATTGTACAAGTACAGTTGTTGAAGTTCCCTGGAACATCATTGCAGCCCACCCTCTTTCTGTCTGTGTTAGATGTAAATAAATGTAACTAATCAGTGATGTTGTAGAAGTACTTTTTTGTAGCCCCCCCCTCTTTCTGTCTGTGTTAGATGTAAATAAATATAACTAATCAGTGATGTTGTAGAAGTACCTTTTCTAGCTCCAGCCTTCGTTCTGCCTGTGTTAGATGTAAATAAATGTAACTAATCAGTGATGTTGTAGAAGTACCTTTATGTAGGCCTCCTCTTACTGTCAGTGTTAGATGTAAATAAATGTAACTAATCAGTGATGTTGTAGAAGTACCTTTTTGTAGGCCCCCTCTTTCTGCCTGTGTTAGATGTAAATAAATGTAACTAATCAGTGATGTTGTAGAAGTACCTTTTTTGTAGGCCCCCCTCTTTCTGCCTGTGTTAGATGAACCTGCTGACTCATCTACAAAGTAACGTGACTCCCACTCCGGAACATCTGATTCCACCTCCTCCTCCTCTTGTTGTAAATCTACAAAGTGAGATCAATCTAATGTTCAAAGAGAGGTCAATCAAATGTACAAAGGGAGATCAATCAAATATACAAAGGTAGATCAATCAAATACACCATATAAAGGGAGATAAAATGAAATGTCCAAAGGGAGATCAATCATAGGGTACAAAGGGAGATCAATCAAATGTACAAAGGGATATCAATCAAATGTACAAAGGGAGATCAATCAAATGTACAAAGGGAGATCAATCATAAGGAACAAAGGGAAATCAATCAAATATACAAAGGGAGATCGATCATAAGGAACAAAGGGAGATCAATCAAATATACAAAGGGAGATCAATCATAGGGTACAAAGGGGATCAATGATAGGGTAACAAGGGAGATAAAAAAATACGTTGAGAGACCAATTTAAAAAAAATATAAAGGGAATCAGTCCATGCATACAGTATACAAACCAATTAAACTATCAGATACAGATTAATCAAATCATGCTAAGGGAGATAAAGAATCAATATAAAAAATGAATAATACAAGGAGAGATCAAATATAAAGTGAGATCATTCAAGTCATACAAAGGGTGATCATCATTCAAATTATATGAATGGAGATCACTAAAAGCATGCAGAAAGTCAATTAAAGCACAATTTGATTAAAATAAAATCCCTTGATCTGCTCACATAGATTGCTACACAAAGATCTGAAAAAAACCCATTCAGGGTCATCTCCTGATGACCTTTCTAATAAAAATATTCATTAAAATTTTGACCAATCAGAGAGATCGTATTTAAATGACATTTGGGAAAATGAATGTAGAAGAGAAAGTAGCTGTGGAGAAGATATTATTGTTTTGTGCCAAAGAAAGAGCTAAAAACCAAGTTAAAAGCAAGTACTTATTATATATCCGTAAGAAAAGACTGTAGCCATTCTCTTAGCAAGCTACGGAAACTAGGTCATGATTTTCCGTTCGTGTGTCATCTGGGTTTTTACTTCTGTAACCGAATTCTGAGATACTCTAAATTCTTGGAAGTGAATGTTTGATTGGATAATTGAGATGTCATCAGGAGATGACCCTGAATGGGGTTTCTTCAGATCCCTGTGTAGCGATCTATGAGAGCAGATCAAAGGATCTGATTTTGATCAGATTGATTTTAGCAGACAAAAAGAAAAATTGAGTATGATAATTTATCTAAACCTATATTTTACAAAGCTGACCTTCTTTTTTAAAATATATATTTCTTAAAGTGAATTTGAATTCTATGTCACAAATTGGAATATGCGGATTAGCGTTATTAACTTATTTGAGAGGATTAGATTATAATTCTTGGTGATTTCCAGGAATCTCTCAGCTCCGTATTTCTTGACTTTGGCTTTCGGCAATCAATCTACACTTGCTGTCATCTAGTCTACAGTTAGTGGAGTCTTTTCTGCCAACTGTCGCAGAGTTAAAATTGGGAATACAGTTGTGTAGTTACGTAGGCCATGCTCAGCATGCAGCTGCAAAAAATGAAGAACTATAAGCTTAATCTTTCTTCAATATAATGAAAAAAGAAAATTTAATGTTTAATTTTTAAGAAATCCGTATCTTTAGATGTATCACTCACTTGCAAAGTTTGTCAACTAGCCTAATTTTAAATTCATGCACAGAGGAGAAAGTCAAACTACATAGTGAGACAACCAAAATTTCTCATTGTGTAGTCATACATATTTTTAACAATTATAATAGATTTATAGTGTGTGTCTCATCATAATACCAACTCACAAATGTAGTTGTAACAGTGATGTTAATTTGTTTTCATTGCTATTGCTATTAGATAATCAATATTATTATCCTTCAGAATTATACAGTCAATCTGATTGGTTTAGAGCAGGTCACGTGCAGGGAGACAACTCGTGATGTCTCCCTCACGCGCAGGGTGACAACTGTTATCTCCCTTCAGATGACATTGAAATAGTGTAAGCGAGCAGGCAGAGTTACAACTGTGTTGTCGCCCTTTGAATAAAATTACAGTGGTTTAGGCGAGATAACTCCTCTTTATAAGTACAATGGCTAAACATACGGGATCGGTAAACAATAAATTCTAACGATGACGTCAAAGTTGCCTGTTGACATATTTTGAAAACTGTATGGAATCGGAGCAGAGTAGAAGAGAACAAGAGGTTTGATTACTATTTTCTACTCTATCTGATTGATAAGTGTATATTCTTCAGGATAATAAAACTATTATGGACTGTTTAGAAGGGAGACATCACCAATTATCAGGTCTGAGTAGGGTTGTCACCCTCGGGCGCAAGCGCCCTCGGGTGACAACCCTACTCAGACCTGATAATTGGTGATGTCTCCCTTCTAAACAGTCCATAATTGTATATTGAATAACTGATCAGAGAAATATCACACTTTTCACAGAAACTAGCATAGAATTAGACAATATTCGAATTCAACCTTACCAATTGTCTTTGCCATTTCTAGCAGTTCGTTGAGACATTCTTCGATCACGTTCTCACGTTTACTGACAGGTTCTTTACCGATCTTAGCCACTTCAGTTCTCTTCCTACTGCCCTGTACCTGTAACTCTACCTGTAAAAAATTTATTTTTCAGAAAGATAATGTGTGTAAACAGTGAAAAAACACAGAAAAAAATTCAGGTGGACCAGCATGACTGACTACTCAAAAAGCCTGTCAGCTCTGCCATGTCATCTACACTTTCGTTAATAATGAATTTTGAATAAATCATATTGCTTTAAAAACAATCAGAGTAAAATCTCATTTCTTGAACTTGATAGGAATGAGAAAAAAACCTTGATAGATCTATTTGAGATAATGAGGGTAGAAAAATCAAAGCATTTTTTGTACATCATGTCCATTCTCAAAAACATCTGCATTCCACATATAAAACCACTTTAATGTTCTTTTTTTTTTAAATTAGAAGATATTTCCCTCCATACATGATATTGTTGGGGAGCCCTACCTTGCGTTTACCCATCATCACATCGTTGGCTTTAGGTCCAAGCCTGATATAAAAAACCGTGGTGTCTGCCGCAGTAATTTTTAGATCCTCATGTAAAATGGCGTCAATAACCAAATTTCTTAGTAGTCTTTCAGCATCAGCCCTGCTGTAATTTTTACCACGACCATGAAGGGGTATTCTATCATGTCCGGCATCAGAAATTTTACCAGTTTTAGCTCCTTGAAATGTAAATTTGGTTTGCATAATTGTCATACAGTATGGTATGCACTTAACTAAATGCAAATATTGGTGATAAAACTATAGTAAATACAGGTGTGAATATGGATTAGACAGCGGTAAAGTTTGTTTGCCATTTTACTGTAAAAATAACTGAATGTAATGTTGACAACACTTTGCTATCTTAAGTAATACTAGAAATAAGTCACATACAGTAAAAAAAATGCAGAGGAATCTTGGTTATCCAGAACACGGCCAGGAACACGTTAAGATCCAAGACAGTACCGTTGTCAGAAACATTTAAAGTTAAGCACTAAAAATGGCTCGTTGTCATGAAAATACAGGTAAGGTTATGACAAAAACTGTCCGGTGTCATTACTTTAGAAGACAGGTCGTGAGCAGTTTTTCATTTTTTAAGTTAAATAATTTCAACCAATGTCTGAAATTGCAATGGGGAACAGGACTTACATCCCTTTTGGTGTTGAATGAATTTCAGCCGTTAAAATGAAGTAATAAAAGAGGAGTTTGCGTTGGCAATCACATGCCCATGTGTGAAGTCATGATCGTCAGTCTGAAAATTTAATATTTCTTACATAAAATTTATCAAAATGGTCCTTTTATTTTGAAATATGAAGAAAAACTTAATTTTACATGTGTTAGGCAACTGAGAGCCTATTCTTTATAGCAGGCTTTAAGAAATCGCAATTTAAAAGCAAAATGTCCGTTGTCAGTACATGTTAAGTTTTCCTCGTCCGGTGTCTTTTTCTTAACATATAAGTTTATCAATAAAACAGTCTGACTAAAGCTAGTCCCTATTTCACTTTGTTAGAAGTAAAATAGTAAGGGCTGGTTTTAGTCAGACTGATCAATAAATACGTATATAACAAAAATGATCAAATGTATATGTACTCTTAAGAAAGAGAAAGCATATTGCAGAAATTTTTTAATCTTTTGGGGGGTCGTCTTAGGAATAGTGTATATAACTGAACGTGCGTACCATTCTCTAATGATTTTTAATATATAGAGTGCAAAGGTATAACAATTCCTGAAATATTATCAGGAAAACAAAAATAAAATATTGGATCTACAAAAACTTAAAAATACAGAAATTTTTAATACGTATTA
Source organism: Saccostrea cuccullata (assembly GCF_032062105.1). NCBI lineage: Eukaryota > Metazoa > Mollusca > Bivalvia > Ostreida > Ostreidae > Saccostrea > Saccostrea cuccullata. Next base: position 5,254 of record NW_026931844.1, read on the forward strand.
AATTATTGACAAACAAGTTACTGAAACAAGAATATCAAAAGTCTTGTTTTAGAAAGTCATAATTTCATAAGTTCCTTGGTCGAAGCAATGATCTTGTCAGCAAATACAATTTATCATGGAGTCAAATGCTGACTGACGTTTTTCATAGTAATTATTAGGCAATTTTTTACACATTGACGGATTTTTCCCGGTACATTTCCCGATCAAGACAAGGGGCACACAGTAGGTGTAAACGGTAGACAGAGGATGTTCACTCCTAAAAGATTTTTTTTGAATAGGCAAGGAAATTTATTCAAAATGAAGAGAAATATGAACCAATGACTCGAATCTTTTACTTTGAGATATAAGCTCTTAAATTAACGTTTGCATAAAATCTTTGAATATTTTCTCAATGTTAAAATATAATATAATATATATAATAACAGATGATATAATATTTGAATACATATTGTTTTTCCGCCCACCGCCAATTAAAGTTATAATTTTCAAAAGTTAACATATTCGAAGGATTTTTAATATATATTTTTTTTCATAGAGTATTATATAAATTTTCACAAAACATTACTTATTTGGGAAAACAAAGAGAGATAACCATAAAAATTTGGTAAAACTTTTGTTTTTCACAAAAGAAATCAACGAAAAACGGACCCCCCCCCCCCCCCCCCCCGTGAAACAAAAATTCTTTTTTACAGGTGATATGGACTATTTTTATTAAAAAAATTCAAACCAAAGCTTTTTGTTTTTCAAGGGGGGGGGGGGATTTGTATACTTTATAGACAAAAAACGACAAAAACAATATTATCATAGATATGTTTAAAGACAAAAAACGACAAAAAGAAAAACAAAGTTATCACAGATAATTCAATTTAAGCCGCTATGAGAAATCTATTAAATCTTAAACCGTCGGGTAGTAACCATGGTTACGGATTTTTTTAATCGAAAAAAAATCTTTGTTTTTGTTGCGCCATTTCTGTAACCCTGTTAGTGCGATGGACCCCCCCCCCTCCTTTTTATGGGTTCATTTTTGTATTATTTTGCAATCTGGTCAAAATACGATTTTTCTTATAGTAGTAACTTGTCATCTGGGATTGGTGCAATTGTTTGGACGCCTCCAAGGATTAACTTATTTATGTTATATTTTATGCATATTTACATGTAAACTGTTATTTTCACTGCATGTAAATTTCTAGTCAGTCTCAGGGGGATCTTACTTGTACCTTTCATGCACCTATGTTCATGTTTTATCTTGTTTTGTTTAATATCAGGTGATCCCCCTTAATGGTTTCTTATAATTTTACTTTATGCCATTCAAGTGAATGAAATAATCGACAAAACTGCATATCTGTGTTTGGTTATTTTTTACTGCACTGTCAGGCTGATATTTAAATGCTTATTTTTTCACCAATTTCGAAGCGATTTACAACTGAAACATTACATTTTATTAATACATTTATTTTTATAATTTCTTTGCCGAAAACATAAGAAAATATACTAGGTACATTTAATCATATCCAAGGCTATTTCAAAATATGGTGATCTTTCAATGGAGAATATCGTCTACCCTCGCCCCCTTTTTAAGCGGTTAGCTTCGCTAGCCGCTATATGGCATGTGTCGGCAACCGGAAACCTCCATAAGGCGCTACCTATCGGCATCGCTTTATCGCTCGTAACCTTATCCTTCTGCAACCAAAACCGGAAACTTCCACAAGGACCTACCTATCGACAACGGTAACTTCAGCAAATGATTTGTATACTGTCGGCGTAATACGCCCCCTGGTTAGAGATTGACAATATGCTGTGAAGTCTGACTAAAGCCAGCCCCTACTATATCACTTCGTACTAACGAAGTATATGCTGTGTATGAAGAGTGGCTATTATAACGATTATATCGAATTCTTATTAGTATTGACATTAGCATTGACAATACTTACAACACTTACTTTTAAGAACTGAAAATTTGGTCCTTATTACATGTGTATCGCGCGATCGCGATTTCTGGCAACTGTTAGTTCAATCTGACTAAAGCCAGACCTGCGATAGCGTAAATAGAGGTCTGGCTTTAGTCAGATTGCTGTTAGTTTATTTTTGAAAGTTTATTATACAGCAAGTTGGAGGTTATTACAGACTGCAAAAACATCAGCAAATCTCTCGATCGAGTTTGATTTTCCTTGCCAAAGTATTAAGAAACACCATTTATTAAGTTAATACCTGAAAAGCGCTTTTATAAAAACACCGAACGCATCTGTAAGTTTTACACTTTTCGTAACGTTTTATGGAAACAATAGGGTTACCTCCACTATAAAACGTTTGTTTTTCTTCTCTTTTCTTCTCTGTCTAATAAACAGATTATAAAAGCTCTGCTCCCAGGGATAAATTCTCTACTCCGTCTTTGATAATTTATAACAATCGATCATAAGGGATTACTAATTTTAATCAGCATTGTGATCATCTTCTAAAAATCAACCGATATTATTTTCACAGAAGAATGAGGTATGAAAAATTTCGGCAATTAGCAAAAATGTAAAATATATACTTAATGCTTATTTATAAGTTTTGAAAATTTGATCAATTCCTAGGGAACGTATTATTAGCTGTGAAAATACTTTTAAAATTTGAATTTGTCCAATTTGTCGATTATTGTTTTAAACGTTTGAGAAGAATAAAATTAAAATACAGGTGTTTAGAGACACATTGATAGAAAAGAAATCAGTGTATATTGTTTAACCGACATATTGAAGAAAGTGACACTGATAACTTCTTAAGTTACACTGATTTATAATGTACATTTGAATTTTTAAATACTAGTATTGATTGATTACCTAACTTTCCTTTTCATGTTTTATTTGAGAACAATATTGCATGAAAAGTATATGAGAAAAACACCTTATATGTCCTTATCTAGATATTGTGCCTTATATTGTGCAAGACTTCTTTCAAATGATTCTCATATACCATTTACTTTATTCGAACATTTACTTATTTGAAAAGTCAATAAAATATATTTCATAAAGATTGATAATCTTGTTTACTCGCCAGTCTTCCCGTAGAAGTAGTAGTTTATAATATAACTAAAGGAAGTATTCAGTATCTGTATCAAAATACAGAATGATCAATGATCGATTTTAGAAGAAAAGCTGACTCCTGAAAGTTCAAGAGGTGGGATCCGTTGCCTAGAAAAAGTAAGCATCCCTCATTGACAGGTTAATTATATTGCCACGATGAGCCTACACAACTGAATCTCTCTGATATCAATTCATTTACAAAGTCTCTCCTCAGCCATCATTTTTTTCTCTGACTAGCCAGCTGTAGATCTACACTACTCCGAATCCATTAATCTAAAGAAATTAACTTGTCATTTTTTTAGTTGTTTGTTATAGTAGGCTTTACAATCACCTAATTTCAGATTCAATAGAGAATAAAAGACAATGAAATTTTGAACATCAACATAATTTTTTTTTATCCAGAAAACAATTGGATGCCACCAAGAAGGAATTTTTAAAAATGCACTTCCTGTCTTTCAAACTGAAGAAATCTCATGTTTAAATTTTGAAACATGCATTTCAATCTTATTAAAATTCATTTAAATGTTCCAAATCCGCTTCCGCTTCTGAAACATCTAACATCCCATTCGGGGTGACATCAGAGCGACCTTTCAATTATGAATACATGTACAAGTAAACACAAACACTTTGGCCTTGTAGATTCAAGCCTCGGTAAACAGTTCTCAAATTAATTCCACGGCTACATATCATCATTATTGATACTGTTTTACGTTGAATTAAAGTAATTTTGGAATAAATTTCATGCAGTCTGGGTATCTAAACGTGAATAATGCAAACAAAAGAGCACAAGCTATACAAGATACCCCACACGTCATACATAACACAACTTTTGCAATGCATATCTTTTTACTACAAAACTCCTCGGGTGTTTTGGTTGGGTGGTGAAAACAAGAAACCCATCTGAACTATTAGCCAGGATTTCGGAGGAACCATTTTCTTTGCCTAATCGAAGATTCACTCTTACATGACCCCAAATAGGATGTTGTTAGATGTTTGAGAAGCAGTAGCGGATTCGGAACATCTAATTTTGATTAGATTGCATCCAACTGTGACATCAGTTTGGAATGTTATTGGTTTTACTATTGAGTAAAGTATTACAAAAACAGAATGTCTGGGTTTTTCTTCTCTGATGATATTGGACAAAGATATGCATACTTAAATATCATCATTTTATGCACTTTTTCGGTACATATTAGATGAAAGCATGCTAACCGCTTTTCAGTACTTTCAGTACTTTGATTAAGAGCTTGGAATAGGGATAATTCACTATTTAGCGCTGGTATCATCAATTACCACTTAAGTACGGCTCCGTGTAAAAATCATGCAGACAGTACAGAAAAGGTGATTCATCGACCATCTTCAAATTCAATAAAATTGGGTTTAATATATTCATTTGGGTCTAAAATGAATATAAACAGTTGATTTTGTAATAATTCTTCTTTTTTCATATAGCCAGGGATAAAGTACTTGAGGTGTAGTTTTGTATAGATAGTGTGCAAATAATGCCTATTTCAGAAAAGAATATCTTTAAAACCCTAGAAGATGTACAAAAACTTAATATATAATTCAAGTGAACATGGAAGGCTTAATAAAAAATTACTTTAATATTTTTGTGCAAACGAAGTATTGAAAAGATACAAGGTGTTTAAAATCGAGAATTTGTCAAGATTCTTCAAATGAGTTATCTCCCTTTGCAATTTTACATAGGTGGCGCTAGTAAAAAAAAATGGCAGCCTCCATGGTTAGCTGTACGCTGCAAAGTTATTTTGACGCATCCTCTGATGTTTATTGCAAAAATATGGGTGAAGTGACATAAATTGGTTGAAAGGATTCTACAAGAACAGATTAGGCATAGTTTTCGGGCAAAAGTATAGCCATGTGTCGTGTTGATTAGTATATTGACCTTGTTGACGTTCTCCCGAAATGTACTCGCCTACTGACACCTTGTGATCTATCTCAGAAGTTTAAATTCTACGGTAATCCACCAGAGTCCAAGAGTAAACTCTCAGAGAGGGGTGGCAGTCCGATATTGTCAGCTTACTCGACTTGGAGAGGGAAGATAATGTACATTTGGACAGTTACATTTGACCAGGTAAGATCAGGTCCAGAACACTGCAGAACAATTTCTTGATTAAGATAATTAATTTTGTAGCTTGAAATAGCTATGTTATGAGCGGTCCTACTAAGATACGCCTGCCGACGCCTGCCAGGGGAAAATACGCCTGCCGAGAAAATCTATACGCCTGCCGTGTTATCAATTGATTAAAGATATATTTTATTACATATATCATTTTAATAGACTATTTACTTAATGTTTTACCAAACAAAAATAATTTTAAAAGCACATGTTCGATGTTTTATTCGTTTTCTAATTTGCTTGTGTCGCAGAGCACGCCTGCCGAGAAAATCTACATGCCCGCGGTATTGTTTCTTTTATTATGAACTATTAAAAAAATATATATTACTTTAGTTAATTATAAACTAATCAAAAAGGAAAGATAAAATATTTGATAATTATTAATAAAAATCTACTCGAGTTTTGCAGTAATATTAAAGGAGATAACTCATACTTCACAATACTTTATAATTCCTCATATTTTCTGTTCGTCTAAGAAGACGTAATTACTTACTTTTTTAAACATTGAAGCTGATGTATGTAAAACAAATTAATTCAAAATAAATATTTTTATGTTATTTTGAAAATTTATTTAGATATGTCCAAGAGCCGAATCATAGACAAGAAAAAAAACCCCACGTAAACCATTCACGAAGATACATGTAAATTGATTCACGATACAGATTAACCATTATAACAATTTCTACAATACTAACAATTTTAACAATTTCTACAATACTGAACTGAAAAGAAAAAAAAATATTTGCAGCTCTGGGGCGTATATAGTTTGTGTGGTACATTATACGTATAACTGTTTTCTTTATAATCTGTTTTTCTGCATTATACTTATTTAAAAATTGGGATAATTCTTATGTATTAAACAGATAAAAGAATAATAAAAGTACGTCAATTAGTTATTATATATTTTCATTGCTTCCATATATTGATTTTTCTTTTTTGTTACTGGATTTTAAATACATTCTCAGTCAGGTCAAAATTGCAACATTCGAATGTACATCGACGATCTTTTCAATAGTTTGATAAACATGCATTTGTATTAAATTTGGAATTTCCTTCATCCAAATTTTCTTAAAATTCATTTATTTAACCAGATATGTAAAAATTTACTAATTCTGATTTTGTGGCTCTGGTTCATAATATCCCACCTTGGAGTGTGTATAGCGCACGTGCCAATCTTCTCACTTCTCATGTACCTAATTATGTAATACCACATAATATTACGTACTGGTGGGGTATACAGGAAGATCGATAATTAAGTTTCATTGAGATTTGAAGTCCGTGTATACACAGTAAACACGAATTCAGACATTCATATCATTGTAAACAAATTTTAACAATAATGAATTTTGATAGAACAGTAATATATAGCGAGAATATTTGGAACTTTCGAGGGATTATTTTTTTCTCTAATTGAAATAAATGAATAAAATAGATTACTTTCATCACTTTTATTAAATCATCCAGTTCTTTGCCTTGATGAAGAAATATTGTGAAACTTTGAAATGTTAATTAAGATTAAAAATAACGTGTTTTATATTTTGAAAATCATTAACTTTTTAAAAGTTTTGTTTATTTCCATGACAGCCCAGATCGCTTATACATGTTGCATCATAGTACATGGTATAAACACATCATGTTTTCAGTAAATTTTACTCTACAGACTGTTCTTTGACGTTACATATCTGAAAAAGATAATAAAATAAAACCACATACCGAATTATTAGGGTTCCTTTTTTTTTTTTTTTTTTTTTTTTTACGAAATGTGTGGAACATCAAGTGCCTGCATGTGTTGTTTTATTTTTTCTTTAGAATTTGATTTACCTTATCTTCCTTTTCTCCAAATGAATGAGAAAGAATGATTTGAACATACAGGTATTAAACGATATTTTGTACACATGTCATATGTACATGCTGATTTTCTTACTCATTTCGTTTATTTCCTTCTCTGCTTGATGTATACATGGATATGTATGAATTGTTTACATGATACCCTTTCTCTTACCTGTAAATATTTGTATTTATTTTTATAACTTTGTTGCATATAATAAGTTAATATAACCTGAAATAATAATTATATCATCAATTGATGTTTAAAAAGATCAACATTGAATATTTCAGATTCTGATTCAAAACAACTACCTGTAAAACGCCTTTTTTTTACTGCATATGTGCTCCTGAGCCATTGTAAATTCTATAAAGAAATACGAAATCAATAATATTTTTATTTAAAAAAGAAAGAAAAACATGATGTCCGTGGTCTTCACACAGCAGTTCCTATGGTCAGGTAAAAGTTATCTCCTTTAATACTACATACTCTCGTATCAAAAACTAAATAAATGAAATATATAATTATTCAAAATTTTTTTCAGATTAATTTTTTGTCAAATGTTAACCAAATAATTTTTAAAAGTAGTATATCAAATATTGTAATGAAAAATTAGAGAAACAACACCTCAGGCGTTAGATTTTCTCGGCAGGCGTGCTTCACGCCGTATGCAAACTTTAAAACGATTAAAATAAACACCATTCTGTGCTTTTAAAATTATTTTTGTTTCCTAAAACATCAACTACAGGGTCTTAAAAAGTAATACAGTGGACCCTCATTTATCCGGACGCTTTGGTTCCCAGTCAATTTGTCCGGATATGTGAAGCATCCGGATATCTGAATCACCAGTTAAACAAGACAGAATAACATTTTAAAATTTCGTTCCGATGAAAAATCGTCCGGATACTGAAGCATCCGGATATCTGGCGTCCGGATATCTGAAGGTCCACTGTATATTTAACAAAAAACAAATTTATTCCATTAATAAAACGGCAGGCGTTTAGATTTTCTCGGCAGGCATATTTTCCTCTGGCAGGCGTCGGCAGGCGTATTTTAGTGTTACCCGTTATGAGCTTTAATATGTTGACGGTGTGACCGTTAGGGCGAGCGCATATACTTATCCATTTTCATTTAGATTGGACATGTAAATCTGCACGTGACATTCGGTGCGTATTAGATTCTTACGTCATATGACGTCGTTTGTATGTTGCTTTACCAAACAGAAGCCTGAACAAGGCTGATTTCAATCAGTTTATGACTATCTTTCTGCAATAAACAGATAAATTCCTTAAATCAAGACAAGCTTAAGTTTATTATTCGTTTAACTTTTGTTGTTATTCTCGCAAGAATGTTGCTTTAGAGTTTGTGTATGAAGCGATGCATTGTGGGTCTAAATTACTGTGGTAAAAAATTCTTTGGAATGAATGTGCAGTAGTCTGAATTTTCTCTTTGCCCAGGCGTTGTCATCAGAGCTCGCAGTTACGTGCATCGCTTTGCAACCCTTGCTGCACTCACTATTAATCTATTCAAAATAGCTTGGTAAAGCTTTTTATATGCAGTCAAAATTATTTTACTTTACAAGTCCTATATGACAATGTATTATGAGTCTTTAAAAAAAAAAGCAAAAATCATAGATACTTGTAGTATTGCAGCTGTTGAATACTTTTAATTAAGCAAAAGACGAATTTCCATTTTCTTAAGAGCTCGGGTACACTACCGTTAATGGAAGGTAATTTTCAGCACAATGTTTTTGTCTCTACTCTAGCATTCTAAAATTAATTGAATGAGTCCCCAAACAGGGTGTGTCGATTTACCCAAATGGACCCAAATGGACCCAAATGGAAATCAAATGGAATATAAAATATATATATTATATCGAATTCTCAAGTTTTTAGTTTTACTGATTTAAAATATTAGAAAATAATAAAATTAAAACAAAAAGAGAATATTTAAATATCATTTTTTCTTCAATTGTACTTTTAAAAATCCGATTTAATTCTATTTGTAATAACTATTGAACATAATTGAATACAAAACTGAAGTATTTGATAGTTTCTATGGCCGTAGGAATAGATTGGGGGGGGGGCATGCCAACCCCAACCTCCCTCCCCTGCCCCTACCCCCAAATAATTTTGCCGGTATATAGAAAATCATCAAAACTTCATGTTTCAAAATACAATATTAGAGAATAATAGGGAAAAAAAATCCATTTATTACTGTAAGTTCATTTATTTTCATCATTATACAGTGGACCTTCAGATATCCGGACGCCAGATATCCGGATGCTTCAGTATCCGGACGATTTTTCATCGGAACGAAATTTTAAAATGTTATTCTGTCTTGTTTAACTGGTGATTCAGATATCCGCATGCTTCACGGACAAACTGACTGGGAACCAAAGCGTCTGGATAAATGAGGGTCCACTGTAAATATGTATGAAAATACGATAATAGGTATTTAATATTCCATTTGATTTCCATTTGGGTCCATTTGGGTAAATCGACGCGCCGCCCAAGCATGACAGTCTACTATTTGTTAATACAAATCAGAAGCGACACACGGTTTTCGTCGATTTACTGCATACTTTATTTATTTCATCACCAAAAACAATAGAGTTTCTTTTTTTACTTTATACAGCCAAAATTGAAAGATTAGTTTCCAAAGACACTGCTCGATGCTCACATTTAAAATTGTAGTTTTAGATAATAAATACAGTGAACCTTCAGATATCTGGACGCCAGATATCCAAATGCTTCAGTATTCGGACGATTTTTCATCGAAACGAAAATTTTCAACGTTATTTTGTCTTGTTTAACTGGTAATTCAGGTATCCGGACACTTCACATATCTGGACAATTTGACTAGGAACCAAAGCGTCCGGATAAATGAGGTACCACTGTAGTTGCTTCCAATACGTACCGTACAAACCTTGTGATGTTTGGATGTCTTACTTTTGATATTTGATTGAGGGGTTAAATGATAATTGTGCACCTTGTGCTGCTGTCTAAAACTATGTAAAGAAAACTGATAGCCAATTTACATGCAAATTTAAGCTGATGTGTCATCAAATAATCTTGTCGTCTAGACCTGTTTAAGTTACTGTGCACTCCCCTATGTGCAATGAGGCATGAATAAGTATGATGGTATGGTTAAGGCAGTGTTTGAAATAACTGTTGCTCAACCGCCTGAGATGCACAAATTTTGTCACAGGCAAACAGATTTGTAACAGATTACAGATATGACACCCAACTGAAAATGAAAAACTTTTCAAAAACATGACCTTGGTCATGACTTTTGAATGAAAAATAAAGGGCTTTTCTCATTGGGATTCAAAACCAAGGCACACATGGATCTTAAAAAATAGATAGAAAACTTGGAATGGTTTAAGTAACAATCTTTTAAAATCTTCTCAAGAACAGCAAAGTGATGATATGGAAGCATTCTCTGGTGATGTAGTGTATAATAAATTGGTTAAGTTAAACCCCCCTTTGGGTAGGATGGGGCCACAATGGGGATCAAAGTTTCACATTGCAATATATAGGGGAGAATCTTCCCTAGAACAGCAAAGCCATGATTAATATTGTACTGATATGGAATTCATTAGAAGAAGCCTCAAGTAGTGTAGATTCTGTTTAAATTGTACTAAAGTTAAAACTGGAGACATATTGCAAATGATGAAAAATACACTAGTAGAAAAGATATTTCACATACAGCAAAACTCGTTTACTACGAACACGGATATAGCGAATTCACAGATATAGCGAAGTTATTTTAGATCCCCAGCTATATAAATTTAACAAATTCCTTATATGGATATAACTAATTGATGTAGCAAAGTAATTTCATAGGTCCCGGTGACTTTGTTATAACTTTGTTTTACTGTATTTCATAAATTAGTATTATTGTTTTTTAGATGAATTAAACCCCATTTTATTTTCACAGAATGTATGCGATGGGCTGCATCATGGTTTTGAAGGAAAAGGTTACACTATTTATTACAGACAGCAAGAAAACATCATTGAACACCACCAACTAATAAGACTCCAAAGGTGGGAGAATATATGTCATGCAACCATTTATAGATTTTTAATGAAATTACTGCATTATATAAACTTGATATTCCATGTAAAGTAATGTATAAAATCAAAATAACCATTTTTTACCTTAATAACAATGTAGCATAAACTAAAGAATTCTAAATTGATGAATGATAAGTACATGTACATGTATATTGTAATTATTATTTTAGGAATAGTGTAAAATAAGATATTTAAAGCTGTCAAAAAGCAGAGATTAGAGTTCAGTGGATTCTATGACGGTACTTTGGATAATGTTAATCAGGCAGCAATTCTCTACCCAAGGATCTTAAGTGCTTTTAGAAGAGGCTAACAAACAAAGGACAGTCACTTACTACAGAAGAGAAGCAGGGGAGATTAGTGATATTCTGAGTGGCATGCCTGCACCTTACAAAGATGTAAAACTTTAAAAATTGTGTTTACATATACAATGATTATATGATAAATGTATCTAATAATCAATATTAATATGATTAATATTTTCAAATGTTTTTTTTACATTTTACTGTTCATTAAAGAAAAAATAATTTGTTTTGTATTTGAATTTGGAAATGTAAAGGAATTTATTTTAAAATGTAAACTGATATTCTTACATGTAAACATGTACTGACGTGTGTACATGGTGTATATATATTGGACTCTGACAAAAGATGATGCTACTTCTTTTTTTGGTGAAATTATTAATCACAATGATTTTTGTGCACACGATTTTTTTTTATTTTCCATAGGGTATGGTATCTATGAAACCTACTCAGCCTTTTTGTTTGGCTATTTTTTAAATCATAGATATATTTTATTTTCTTGATAACTGAAATCCTCAAAAAATGATATTTTGTTGTTTGTTGTCAACATGAATTATCTCCCCTTTTCAGCTTGAAATTAGAAATAATACTGTAGATATAGATATAATTTGATTAATGAAAATAAATAATTGTGTTGTATTTGGATTTGGAACTATAAAGAAATTGTTTTGAGATGCTATTTATAATTTAACATGCATAAATATATACATGACATTTATTTGACCGTAACGATAAAGTGAATTTCCCATTTTTTGTATAAAACTCTTCAATGGCTTTTGGAAATTAATAATCAATTGCACAAAAATGTTTTTAATATTTTATTTGCCATAAGGTATGGTGTCTAGGAAATAAACACTGCCTTTCTGTTTGGCTGTAGTGTATTTTTCTTTAAATTTTTTATCATATAGCTGAATTTAGCTGTAAATCTTTTTAAAATTGAAAATTTCATGTTTTCTCGACATGGATTATCTCCCCCTTTCAGCTTAAAATTAAAAACTATTATTGGACATGGTAATATTTGGATTAATTATGAAAAGTAAATGATTTGATTGTATTTGAAAATGGAAATATAAAAATATGGTTTTGAAATGCTATTTATTTTTTACATGCAAACATATATGGCATATATTGGACTGTGACAAAAAAAGTGAAATTACCATTTTTGTACAAAATTCATCAGTTGTTTTGGGAAATTAATAATCATTTGCACAAAAATGTTTTAATAATTTTATTGACTTTAGACTATAGTCTCTATGAAACTAGCATGGCTTTTTAGTTTGGCTGTGGGGTTTTTAGATTTTTTTGATAGATAAAAATCCTAAAAAATGGATATTTTACATTTTTTGCCAATATGGATTATCTCCCCTTTTTAGCTTAAAATTAGAACACATTACTGGTCATAAAAATATTTTGACTAGATATGGATAGTAACTACTCATGCTGTAATTTAATAAGAAATAAACATAAATGTGTTTTATTGTTTAGTTTTCTTTTCATTTAATCTTCATTATTGGTATTTTTGCCTGTTTTTAGAGGAAATTTCAGCCATTTTTTGCCCAAAACAGTTTATCGGTTGCCATGGATACCAATGGCAGAATTAAAAAAAATATATAATATTTTTGGGAGTATCTTAGCATACTCTACCAACATGCAAAGTTTGAAGAAATTCTGAAACCCCCCATGAATCACCTTCTGCATGATTTTTACACGGAGCCGTACTTAACTGTTCTTTGTAATAAAAACGATTTTATGGCCAAATTGCCATTAGTATTAGACAAAATGAGTGCAAAATGTAGGCAGGAATCGAGAGTTAGCGTGCATATTTCTTCCTTCACTTTGAAATTAGTTTTTTAAGGAAAAAGGCTGAAGCCCATATGTATGACAAACAAAAGCTGAACATTATATGGAATATACAAAATGGCATACGTTTAGTTTCTCATGACTAATTAGTTCACCCATTGAAGGCATGTTTGAAATTTATCAAAGCATTAAAAAAAAACTAAAATCAACCTCCTTTATAGTGTATACGTACAGTAAAGTAGCGACAACGGACCGATGACAACGGACTGAATTTTCGTATCTTGTCATGACAACGGACATAATTTATAATAAATCAAATATTTCAGTTATAATTTGTTTTATTTTTTCCCGTAAATGCTTATATCATGTCTTCATACTGACTGCATCAATTGGTATATATATGATATTACATTTACAAAAAATATAACATCTCAGAAGGAAAATGAATGAAATCCACGTTTGATTTCACTAGGGTTTAATATCGCCAACGCAAACTCCTCTTTTATTACTTCATTTTAACGGCTGAAATTCATTCAACACCAAAAGGGATGTAAGTCCTGTTCCCCATTGCAATTTCAGACATTGGTTGAAATTATTTAACTTAAAAAATGAAAAACTGCTCACGACCTGTCTTCTAAAGTAATGACACCGGACAGTTTTTGTCATAACCTTACCTGTATTTTCATGACAACGAGCCATTTTTAGTGCTTAACTTTAAATGTTTCTGACAACGGTACTGTCTTGGATCTTAACGTGTTCCTGGCCGTGCAGAAGATTAGCTTTCCAGACAAAATTTGTAGGTAGCAGAATTCAAATTATTAAAACATGTATATTTCTCATTAATCCAGATATTTCATAATCCAGACAATTTGCTGAAAAAACAAGTTCTAGATTAATGAGGTTCCACTACAAATGGTTTCCACAGTGACTACAAATGGTTTCTGAGAAAGATTCTCCGTAATCTATCTTTACCTCTAAATATATCCACAAAGTAAATAAGGGTGTAGTCGTTTCCCCGTCTTCCATTGACGGTCAGATCGTTCACACATTTCACAATCTCCTTGACATCATCTGTGACATCACGGAGTTGGAAGGATTCCTTAAATTATAAGAAATTGATTAATCAATCATCCAAAACTGTAGATGCAAACCCCCCAAAATCATATCATTTTTAAATACCAGAAAAACTATTAACATTTGCAATGTGGAATGAAATGAAGCACTGTGAAATATGTTGAGTAAAAAATCAGATAAAAGTAAACATATTGTCAGTTTTGAGAATTCTGATGTTATATCAGGTACTGTTCGCAAGTGGAGCCAGTTCTATTAAGAACCCACGCTTACACTAACATAAACTATTACACATGTAGCGGGTATATACACTAAAATCCAAACAAAAACAAAGAATAAAACTAACTTAGATACACAATTGTCACAAATAGCTCCACGGAAGTTCCCACACTCCTCTCTATTAAAGTCTCGTTCTCCGAAGTAATTAAGCAGCTGTGATCGTCGACAGTCGGCCACATTCTCACAGGACTGCACCATCCTGAAGAAATTGTCTATGTGAACTCTTTTGGAATCAAATGTGGCTGCCTGATCCACTGTGAAGAAACAAATCATATACATGTAATCAACATTTTAGATTTAAAGTCAAAATGTGGCTGTTTAATTTTGAACAAAATCAAACATGTTTCCAATATGTACAGTTTAAGTATCGACCTTCATATGTGTATAAAAATATCATTTTGCTACAGAATCCATTCCTACTTACTATCTATAATCATCCTCAGTCTTTTGACATCCTGGTATGTGTAGTACATTATAACAGACCCCCCTACTTATTCTCTATAATCTTCCTCAGTGTTTTGACGTCCTGGTATGTGTAGTACATTATAACAGACCCCCCTATTCATTCTCTATAATCCTCTTCAGCCTTTTGACATCCTGGTATGTGTAGTACATTATAACAGACCCCCCTACTTATTCTCTATAATCCTCTTCTGCCTTTTGACGTTCTGGTACGTGTAGTACATAATACAGTGGGCTAGCAGTCCATCCCTCCCGGCTCGATCCGCCTCCTGATAAAATCCCTCCACTGACTTTGGCAAGGATTGATTGATTGTATACTGTTTAACGTCCCTCTCCAGAATATTTCACTGATATGGAGACGTCACCATTGCCGGTGAAGGGCTGCAAATTTAGGCCTATGCTCGGCACTTACGGCCTTTGAGCAGGGAGGGATCTTTATCGTGTCACACCTGCTGTGACACGGGGCCTCGGTTTATACGGTCTCATCCGAAGGACCGCCCCATTTAGTCGCCTTTTACGACAAGCAAGGGGGTACTGAGGACCTATTCTAACCCGGATCCCGATTTGGCAAGGAGTAATGAATAACGAGTCTGACATCCGGTTCCCCATTCCGAAGGCAATGGTGGCACATATAACCTGAAATGCATAGGGAGTCTAGGTGCTTGGGTTTGGAACAAATTGTCCATATCAATGAAACATACTTGATTTTTTTTAGGGATGTTAATGAATAGTTGACTATTCGACTATCAGTTGAATGAACCAACAATTGAATAATGAAACAACATTTTGAATATTTTCGTATTTAAACAAGAGGCCCATGAGCCACTACTCTTACTTGGGTAATTTTGGCCCTGCCTATTCTTCACTAGATTTTCCCCATATGATGCCCTGCCCTGCCATATGGGTCATAATTTGAACATATTCATTTGTGGTCTCAATTTGTGAACAATTTAGAATTTACACTATACCCTAGGATACTTCCACATAAGTTTTAACTTTTCTGGCCCAGTGGTTTTTGAGAAGAAGATTTAAAAAAAATTCAGATGTGTTTCCATTCAAAACTTTGATCCCCGATTGTGTCCCATTACCCTACCCCTGGAAGTCATGATTTTAACAAACTTGAGTATACACAAACTAAAGATATTTAAGGAATCACGGTCTAGTTAGGAGACTATTCTAGGGCATCAACGAAAGTGGGAAATGTGGGATAATTTGCATAACGGGCAAAGCCATTTGACACATTTGACACACTTTTCAGTTGTATTTCAATAGAGATATATACATGCCACAGGAATTAAAGAGAAAAATTTGTAGTGTTTATCATAGAGAAAACAATTGGAAATGGAAATATTTGCATAATGATAAGACTTTTGGCTTTGCTGTTCTTGAGAAGATATTTAAAGATTTTCCCTATGTGTTCCCATGCAAATTTTTTATCTCCCTTTGCGGCACCATCCTACTCCTGAAGGTCATGTTTTGAACCAACTTGAATCTAAACTAGCTCACAATGATTCCACAAAAGTTTATTTTCATGCACAGTGATTCTTGACAAGAAGATTTTTTTAATGATGCCATTAGTTTTTAATGAAGTCATAATTATCTCACCTTCGAAGATATGTTGCCCTTAATTTGAACAAATCTGGATCCCCTTTACCCAAAAAAAACATTTTGGCAGGTTTGGTTGAAATTGGCCCTTTGGTTCTTGAAAAGATGAAAGTGTGTCTGAAAAGAAAATGAGAACAATGATGACAGATAATAGACAAATTTCGATCAGAAAAGCTCACTTGATCCTTCAGCTCAGCTGAGCTTAAAATACAACAATTTATTAGAGACTACGTGTATATTGTTATTTTGAGGTTTATTATTTTGAATAGATTCAGGAAAAAGGATTTTTGAGTAATAAATATGTCATTATGTCTGTTTTAAAAAATCATTTTTGGAAAATGTTTCCAAATATTTCACCCCATCGTTCGAATAATGCAATCAAATAATTGACTAGGGAAAATAAATATTTTGATGTCCCTAACCTAGACTCTGAACAATTCTAATCATTAACTGTCTGGAGAATTTTTTTATTGTTAAATGCTCGGGAGTGATTGTAACTATTTCAAGCAGCTTCAGCAATTAAGTATTTTGTGGAATTGATCACTTATTTTGGAAAACAATTATCAACACAGTATTTTGTTTCTGTTGCACTCCACTCATTAGTCCACACTTCATTACACTATGCAACTTTATATATAAACGCAACACCTTAATATGCATTGTAGCGCACCGAGCAGGTTGACGCCAGGTTTATTATATTGAATATATTCAAACATACAAACAAAGCAGTTTTGATATAACATTTTACCAACAAACAAACAGGCACAAACACATACACACAACAACTTTTTATATTGATGCAATAGAATCTAAGTCTTAAAGCCTCCTCTGCCGCCCAGGAAAAACCATAGATAAAAAATATTTTGAAAAAACTATGGAAACCTGTGTATCCGCGGCAAATGCAGAGTAAGCGAAAAAATTGAGTGGCGGACCCTCACTCACGATTTAAACATCCAAATAGCTTATTCTTAGTTTTTAAAAAAAATTATTAATTCAGCTATTTTATTTCAAAACAAAATTTAAAACACGACTTGCTCGGGAAAGCGTGCGCTAGAAAGTGAACTCTTACTAACCACCCGTAGATACAATCGAACACGTTTTCTCAATACTGACATTTCATTGGCTGAAACCTACATAACAATTTTACCTTAGTAACACCACACTTTCGTATTCGTTTACATGTCGTCAGGACAATTATTTTTCGCTATACTTCGTAACGCGAAAAAATGTAAGTCCACACTTCATTACACTATGCAACTTTATATATAAACGCAACACCTTAATATGCATTGTAGCGCACCGAGCAGGTTGACAATAGACATAACCAAAGAAAGGGAGAGAAAGGGACTAAAAATATATATATATATATGTATGTAACTCACAACAACAATTGTTTTGATACATGTAACCTTTTTTCTAAAGAGTCTTTGACATAAACATTTTTACTAGACACCGATTTCCATCGCCCGTGCCTTTGTAAACACCTTTCATTAACACCAACATTTGCAGCAGCAGTTGCACCCCCTGATCTGAGAGAATGGAGACCAATATTTAAATTTGGAGCTACCGTTTTTAAAAGAGTAACAATATTTTGCTTTGCTGCAGTATAACTAAGCTTCTTGTTTTTAAATATCAATTTTGAAAAACCATTACTTCTGAAAGCGGGCTTAGAAAGAAAATGATCAGAACATAAATCAATTTCCGCCTCTTTTGTATAACGTAGAAACATAGCATATGGACAAGCACTTGTGATACCTTTTGCAATAAGTACTTCATTTCCATCTCTATATTGATCGTTTTTGCATTTTTCAATAAAAATTTTTAAATAATTTTCTTCAACAGTGATATTATTACATTTCAGAGAACAAATCTCAAAAAACCAGCAAAAGCTATCAAAATCATAGATAAATTTCTCAATAAAAGAACATCTGTACTGTCAGTATACAAATCACACAAATCTTGTAACATCTGCCGGTCGACTGGATCTTTCCTGCGCACCGGTCTACCAGTTAAACGTTTTGCTGATTCTTGTAACGATTTCACAAAAGAATTTTCGGTAGGATCTGAATAACCACTAATTTCATGCATCCATTTGATCGAATAAATAGCACTATTCACTGTAGAATACGACGCACCAGAATCTAGCAAATAAGTAATATACAAGGCAACGTGCACCGGCTGCGCTGGAATTTCACTTTGCTCATGCTCATTTATGAACTTCTTCCATCGTTGAAAACTATGTTTGTATGCCTTGTTGGTACCGTCACTCTTCGATGATAAAAGATATCCACACATATGCTCAGTAAAAGATCCCAACTTGCTGCCCAATGAAATGCCACTCTCAGTAACTGCTTTGTTTACATGTAACTGCACTCCTAATCCTGGAAAAAATACTTAGTGCCATTAGAATACATATATTAAATAATCTTGCACACTTACTGTCAATTTTAAAATTGAATCCTCAATACCAACATCTTAAATTTCAATGGAAATTTTGCAAATACTGATTTGTTACTCTTGCCATGCGTTATTAATTTTTCATTAAGTAAATAATCATAATATTTTACAAAATGTTTGAAACAGTTTCCTTCAAATATCAAAGGCCAATATGGAGATGACTTCCACTCTGGAATAATCAACGTACCCGAGGCCTTCTCTGCAACCATTTTGTTAATAACTCTAGGTATAAAAATGGGCGGGGGAACTAACCAATTATTTTCACTTACCCATACCTGTGTAAAAGCATCAATTGCCTCTGTACCAGGACACCAATATTTTGAATTAAATCTTTCACATTTTTTATTGTAATGAGTTGCAAATCTGTCAACAGTATGAACTCCCCACAATTTCTCATAAATGTCAAATACCTCATCCCGAACTGACCAATCGTCCATGTCAGTTACACGGCTCAAAAAATCTGCCCTTTTGTTTTCAGTTCTAGGCTTCCATACATTGCAAACCCGAATACTGTTTTCACAGCAAGTATCAAATATTTGATTTGCAATAATTTGTAAATATGGTTTTTTGCTCCCAACATGCATAATTTTTGAAACGTTTTTACTGTCCGAAATTACATTTAACTTTGAGTTTTCAATGATATTGACTTTACTTTTCATAACCCTTTTAACAGTTTCAAGTTCTCTCCATGTTGAGCTTTGTATTGCTTCTTCTTCTGTCCAATTTCCAACTACACTACCCATAAACACATTTTCATCTCTGTCATTCAAACTTTCAAAATAGCCACCAAAACCTACATCTGAGGCATCGCAATATAAATACAAATTGCATACATCTGATGCGCTTACCAAATCAATTGAACAACCATTTTCGTTCAATGTTGACACACTTTTTCGCCAAAATTCAATTTCTTTCAAAGCTTCCGCACTTATTTTTACCTGAGATTCCCAGCTAGCTTTGCTTGATATACAGTAATATAAATATCTTGTTTTCATTCTAACTATATCACCGAAAACCACTTTCATGGATATTACTTGACCAACAATTTTAGCCAAAAATTTTACATGAAAATAAAATACATTTTTCTGTACCTCGCAATGTAAAGCATCTAAACAAGAATTTAAACGTTGAATTCTGTCACCACTGATATAAACTTGACCTTTTTCTGTATTCCACTGGAGACCTAACCATAAACAATTTTGACTTGGAACCCAATTACATTTTTCTTCTGCAAACAAGAAACCCAAATTTTGAAAAAGATTCTTTATTGAATTACTTGCCTTTGATGCCTCATCAAAATTTCTGCCTGCAGCTATACCGTCATCTAGAAATGTTATAATTTTTATACCTTCTGACCTTAAGCGTTTCACAGGCTCTCTAAGAACTTTAGAAAATATGTACCCTGCTGTTGAAATGCCAAAAGGTAGTACATTAAAAACAAAATAAGACACTTTTCCATTTTCTTTCCATGAAAACCCTAAATATTGTCGATGTTCCTCGCATATTTCTAAATGGTGATAAGCTGATTTTAGGTCAAAAGAAAACATGAAATCTCCTATCTTAAGCATTTCCTTTGCTGTTATAGCATCTTCGTATCTAAACTTAAATTTGTGTAAATGAGGATTAATATGCCTACAATCAAGCACTAACCTTGGCTTACCGCTTTTATTTTTAGCCACAGTCAAAGGATTTACAACTGTAGGTTTTTCAGACACTCGTGACACGCACCCTTTTTCTACCAAATTTTTGATCTCACCTGTAACGAAATCTGGCTCATCTCTCGCTGACCTATTGTTGTTCAATTCAATAGCCACAGGATTAGTTTTGAATGGAATTCTATAACCTGTCTTTATAACATCTAGGACTGTTTTACCTGTTCCAATTTTCTCCCACTCGTCATAGTGTGATCTTAAGCGACCAACTGGAGATTTTTTATTTTTCATATCAACAAAATGTGCAAATTTTGAAATAGATAAAACATTATCTAAGTTTTCACTTATCTTGTTTGACTTGTCATCTTTCTTTGTGCAATCTCGGCTCCAGTGCCCTTTTGCCCCACAGTCAAAACATCTGCCGGGTTTTCCACTGCCTGTTGACTTCTCGTCAGTCTCCATGCGAGTAACCGTTGCCGGTTTCTTTTGATAAGGCTCGAATCTAGATCTCTTCTTCCCGTTGAAAACTTTTCTCTCTGCCCTCATCTGCGCTCTGTACATCTTTTTCTCATCGTCTGAATCGTCTGCTATCGGATTGGCTTCATACTCTTGAACCACTCTCCAACCAAGCTGCGACGAATCTGCTAACTTAATGACTTTTTGGCGATTTTTAACCAGCTCAATACCTTCATTTATGCTGCTTTTGGCTAAATCTACACCGTCATCGCTGTTCAAATGTTCCCTTGCTTCCTTCAGTTTTGTTAGCACTTTTGCCTCATGTTTATATTGATTCTCGTTTCCTTTTTTCCGGAAAACATAATGTTCATTAAGATTTTCTTCTATTTTACTTATCTGGGAAGTTGAAATTTGTTGAATATTCTGCTGAAACGCCGTCAGACGACTGTCCATCATATCTTTCAGATTGTCCAATAATTCCGACTGTTGACGCGACACAACTCGATTAACTTCTTCAGAAATTGCACCCTGTATCTGCCTGGCGTCCATGACCGAAAACACGACTTGCTTGCGCTAGAAAGTGAACTCTTACTAACCACCCGTAGATACAATCGAACACGTTTTCTCAATACTGACATTTAATTGGCTGAAACCTACATAACAATTTTACCTTAGTAACACCACACTTTCGTATTCGTTTACATGTCGTCAGGACAATTATTTTTCGCTATACTTCGTAACGCGAAAAAATGTAATTATTCTCACTTTCTTAGACTTTTATACATTTGAAACATACATGTCACACAAAGACGTATCCACTCTAAATTTCAAATTTCATTTTATCATGGAAAGGTTGAAAATAAGAATTCAGCCTAGACTGAAGAAGGAATGTTTATTCATTTGTTATTTTACGTGAATTTCTCTTTACTTGCACAGTGATAATACAGAGTTTTTAATTAAAGAGCATTACAGAGCTTCAACTCTCCACTGCTTTATACAACGTAAACAACTGTTTCTTTTGTGGGAAACCATGGAAACAATTTAAGAGTGAATCATTACGATAAGTTTTATATGATAAATCATTGTCATGTTTTATTGTAATAATGGTCATAGATTCATTGCAGATATTTGATTTTCTTTACTTGTATGTTCAACAATTGCGCAACAAACAGATTGTCATTTGTATCTGTACACAGTCCCCAGGGTTGACTTAGTTCACAGGCTATGTAACGGAGGAACTGTCCATCTTGGTCTATGAGGTGGACACAGTCATTTTTAACATCAGCTGTAAGGATGTGACTCTGACTGTCTGTGGTGATTCCTCGTGGATTGAATGGTTGGTACTTTGGAGCAGGAATATGTCCAGTGTACCTGAATCTCAGTTTCCCGGCCTGATTGACCACTACTACTGCTCTAGCTCCACTGTCGGACACACAGATATCCAGGTTTTTGTTCTCTGTTATATACTTTCTATAACTATCAAAGGAATAGAGAGGTCTACCTTTATCATCAAACTGAATGGTCTGTTTCTTTGTTGAGCCAGTGTAACGGACAACTTTTGCTTGTTTGTAATCATCACTGTCCATGATAACCAGGAGGTCACCAGAGGAGGTACTACAGACACTGCGAGTTCTCCAGTTCCGTATTCGGATAACCTTCTCTATCTTCTCATTCTTCATAATGTTCACAGTTCTATCACTGGTATCAGTATAAACTAGATCTCCACTTTTTGTCACTGCTATGTCAAATGGTATTTTCCATGACTTGGTTCTGACTGACTTGAGTAGTGATCCCTGATTGATGCTGAAGAGTTTCATGGTGCTGTCATATCCATTTGTCCAGATTTCTTCATCACTCAGACAGACCACATTGTAAAGGTTATCTCTATACCCAGTGTCTATGGTGGTGACAGTCTCTGGTCCATCAAGCAGCTGTTTGACTGGAGGAGAGGATCCAGCTTCTGGTGATTTCTGTGTTGTCTTCATGCTGTAGCCATGTTCATCTGTTTTTAAAGAATTTGATGATAAAGCTCCAAATATTTTACTTAGTTCTTCCCAATGAATTTTTCCTGGAATGAATTTGGGTAACAGTGGTATCATTTTGTGTGGAAGATTTATGTATCTAGATACATTAGACTTGACACTAAATAGTTTTGACAAGTCATTGGTGTCTATTGCAGTTTCAGTTGAATTAATTTCTTCTGTGATGTCAGACATTGTCTTGTTTATTTCATTCAGTTGTTTCTGTAAAGTTTGTAACTGTGTGTTTTTCATCTCATCAACTTCAGCTTTAAGTTTCTTGACAAGTTTGTCAATTTCTCTGTGCCAGTCCTCCTCATGTTTTATTATGGCTGTTGAGAGATCTCCATATTCCTTTTCTAACTGACTCATTCTATTTTGTACATTAGAGGCAATGTCCTGGTAGGTTGGATAAATTGTGTCAATTAATTCATTTCTTTCCTTTACAATAATATCCTTCTTTTCCTCGAGAACTTGCAAGACTTTAGATAATTCATGACCTAAATGTTGTTTGGATGCAAGACAGCTAAGACAGACAGGAATGTCACATTGTTTACAGTACATTTCACATCGTTCTTTGGCATGAGTTGTACATCTAGGGTAGAGGGGAGTGGATTGCCTGTCGTGAAATTTGACAATCTTGTGATCTTTATATTCACCTGTTGAGATGTGTTCTCCCACGCAGGCTTTACACAGGTTGACAAGACATGTTTCACAGTGCATCTGTATCACAGCGGTCTCACACAGGTCACATCGCATCACATCCTGGGCACTGGTACGGGGGTCCATTGTATTTCGTAACTGAAACATAAAAATTTCAATAAATCAAAAATTATACATTCATTGTCTGAATTTGAGGGCAACACGCATTTTTATGGAAATACAACATGTAACAGGTAGATAAACAAACTTTACAGATAAACATGTAGATAGAGGGCTTTTGGGAAGGAAATTTTCTTTCCCTTAGTTATAAAAGTCTGTAATACTGAATTTTTATACTTTCAGATTTGTTTTCATATGCTCAAAAAACTTCTGAATTTCTTACCTGACTTTAGTATGGTGTCCACCCTTTTGATCAAACTCCAACTGAAGTCTATCTGTTATGTACTCTGATCACGTGATACACCTGTGTTATCTACCTGTCAGGTGTTTATACTTCCAGGTCCAGAGAGGAATTTACTTTCTACAAGTGCATTTATACTTGTTTTATAAAGTTCGTGTGATTTTTGTTCTACAGGTCAGAAAATAGAAGAGTATATGTCATCTTTCTATTTGTCTGTTTGCGTAAGCAATTCTTACAGTTTTGGCTGCTTAATTTTAATATAAGTTGGCATGCCACACAAGTAGACTACACTAAGATACATAATTGTCCCCCAATTTTGCAAGAGTGAGGTGACATTAAATCTCATTTGTTTGACCGTCTGTCAATTTGTAACAAAAACTTTTACCTCAGGTTGGTCATATCTTTTGAATGAGAAGAGATGGGAGTTTCATGTGTTTGACCTGTGACAAGACCTTTCTAAATGCACTAAGATTTTCTATTCCTTGACCTTGACACTGGAGTTTGGCCCCCTTCTCAAAAATATATACTTTACACTATATTGGCCAAAACTGTGGAATGAGGAGAGATTTGGCTTTCGTGCTACACATGTGTATTACCTGTGTCAAGACCTTTCTAAATAAACTTTGATTTTTGATGTGACCTTCATCTTGAAATTTGACATACTTCTCAAAAACTTTAACGTTGATCATTTGATTTAGAAGACATTTCACATGCATATTATATGTGACAAGACCTTTCTATACACTATGATTTTTTACCCCATAACCTTGACCTTTACATTAGACCTACTTTTCACAATTTTTTTTATTTTCCGCATAATCTTTTACAGAAAAGAGAAAGGGCTTTCATATTTGACGTGTGTATTATCTGTGACAAGATCTTTCCGAATATGTTATGATTTCTGACCCCTTGACCTTCACCATTGACCTAATTTTTCGAAAAAAATTGGTGATTTCTTCTGAATGCCATATGATAGGGCGTTCATGTTTGACACAATATGCCATAAATAATGGCATATCAAAAAGATACCGAATGTGGGGGACCCCAGTTCTTTGAATTTGCTTATTTTAATTTAATTACAACTTTTTTTTTAGCTAAAGTACAATAAATTACTCTTACTTGTAAAATTGAAAATAGTTCCCAATACATTTCCTAACGAAGTCAAGTATCAATATTATTGACGACTGAAGATGGAGTCTCTCAATTTTTTGGGGGAGGGGAGGGGGTATTAGACTGTTCATTTACCTTACATCGCTGTCCATTGAGCCACTTTTCCTGCATAGAGATTCTGTCGTTGTCACTAAGACCTGCGTGGTAGGATAAAGCTTGGATCCCAGATTTACTCAGCTCTGCATCTACACATGTACCGTGTCACACTCCTTTCTATGAACATTGGAAATGTAGATATGTTTTGAACAAAGATGTAGAAAACCAAGCAGAAATAAATGCATATAAGTTGATTATGCTTAAAAAACAACAACAACAACAAAAAGAAGTCTGTGAGCCAATGCTCACTTGTAAGACCCCCGAACTAATGTGAATATACATTATCAAGTAAATATACACAAGTTTTCTTACGGGCAGATGCATGGAGAAATAGGAACTTTGACATCGGATTTGAACAAAAATAAATCCCACCATATGGCATATCTCAGCAAAGAATGTGCTAAAATTTCAATCATCTGCGATGAGTATTTACTGAGAAAATTGAGACGAAAATTTGTTATGTTATGTAGGTACGTACAGACACGGATAAACAGGAAAAATTTCAGGCTAAAATTTCAAGCATTTTCGATGAGTAGTTGCTGAGAAAACTGCATTGAAAATTTATAATGCATGGAACGGACAGACGCATGGATAAACATGGATAAACAGGAAGTTGACAACAGATTTGAACAAATACAAATCTTATCATTAAAATACCTCACCTAATCATGACAAGGAGCACACGGGAGGAGTAACAGGTTTGCAGAATATGTTTGGCACCTAAACCAACCTCTGTTTTCCTTTCATGTCTCTTCTGCCTCTGATTTGCATAGTTTTGATGGACTTATGAACATGATTACTGTTTGTTATCTCTCTATATCTCTTTACCTAAGATGTGTTCCTCTATCAAGCTTTCGTCAATACCAGAGTATTTGGTTAAATATCTCTCTCTCAAGGAACTGTTCAAGTTTCCAATTCTCAATTGAAGTCACAAAAAAATAACAACGAACAAACAAGAATGCACTCAAATTAATGATTAAGAAATTGCTTTATTCACAATTTAATTCATATCAACTCTCATAAATAAATGTTTATTTCATTCACATTTAAAAGTAAGTACCAGCCCCACCACCAAGAAATGATTGCTTAGGTTGTGGGACTGGCATAAGTCCTAAGCAACCCCTGGAATTATTGGAGACACCTCTAGAACTGTTTGATCCAGCCCTCTGGTTTTTTCCAGCACTCGAGACCTTCTTGGATGACCCTCTGGAGAACTTGTATGCTGAAAATTTGCTCCCTTTGTCAGAAAATCCACTGCAAAATTAAAGTTAATTCATTGTAGATAAAAATTTAATTATACATGTAGTTTTAGTGTTCATTTAAAATTAATGTATGACTATAATGTCAAGCATTTCAGGTTTACAAGAATTTATTTGCTTACATTTGAAACTAGATTCAATTTAGTTAACTCATGATTGTTCCGTTAACTTTGTAAGAAGATACACAATCATTAGTATTATGTAAAATTATAACACTTACATATTCAAACATCCCCCCTTTCATTTTAACTTAAGTGTTCATACCGATGTTATGTATGAGAGTAAAGTCTACTTTGAAAGAATATTCATGCATTTCATAAAGTAAGATACCCTGTTGAACATTCAATTAAAATTAGGGTCATTTTATTACATGTACCCTTGCTCTGCCCTAGTTACAGATATCAAAAACATTACACGTGATGCAGGAATGTTGTAGTATGCATTGAGAAAACATTTCTAAAAACTTCAAAGGAGACTCTTACTTTAATACTTACAGGATGGTATATGTTCATCTTAAAGAAAAACTCAATCCATTGATAAAATATCTAAATTTCATCCCCTGCCTGAGTCAGCGGTACGTGATCTTTAATAAAGCTCTGCCCCTTGTTTTCCCCTATACTGGTTTGTCTCTTACCAAGAATTCCCTGAACCTGACTGGCTTCTAGCTCTCCTCTTCTTTCTTCAAACCTCTCTATGAAGTGAAACAGTTTAATGATAATTAATGAGTAATCTTTCTGTCTGTGTTAGATGTAAATAAATGTAACTAATCAGTGATGTTGTAGAAGTACCTTTTTGTTGCCCCTTCTTTCTATCAGTGTTAGATGTAAATAAATGTAATAATCAGTGATATTGTAGAAGTACCTTTTTGAAGGAGCCCCTCTTTCTGCCTGTGTTAGATGTAAATAAATGTAACTAATCAGTGATGTTGTAGAAGTACCTTTTTGTACACCCCCTTCTTTCTGCCTGTGTTAGATGTAAATAAATGTAACAAGTCAGTGATTTTGTAGAAGTACCTTTTTGTAGGCCCCCTCTTTCTGCCTGTGTTAGATGTATATACATGTAACAAATCAGTGATGTTGTAGAAGTACTTTTTGTAAGCCCCATCTTTCTGCCTGTGTTAGATGTAAATAAATGTAACTAATCAGTGATGTTGTAGAAGTACCTTTTTGTAGCCCCCCCCCTCTTTCTGCCTGTGTTACATGTAAATAAATGTAACAAGTCAATGATTTTGTAGAAGTTCCTTTTTGTAGCCCCCCTCTTTCTGTCTTTGTTAGATGTAAATAAATGTAACTAATCAGTGATGTTGTAGAAGTACCTTTTTGTAGGCCCCCGTCTTTCTGCCTGTGTTAGATGTAAATAAATGTAACTAATCAGTAATGTAGTAGAGGTACCTTTTTTAGGCCCCCCTCTATCTGTCTGTGTTAGATGTAAATAAACGTAACTTATCAGTGATGTTGTAGAAGTACCTTTTTTTAGGCTCCCCTCTTTCTGTATGTGTTAGATGTAAATAAATGTAACTTATCAGTGATGTTGTAGAAGTACCTTTTTGTAACCCCCCTCTTTCTGTCTGTGTTAGATGTAAATAAATGTAACTAATTAGTGATGTTGTAGAAGTACCTTTTTGTAGCCCCCCCCCCCTCTTTCTGCCTGTGTTAGATGTAAATAAATGTAACAAGTCAGTGATTTTGTAGAAGTACCTCTTTGTAGCCCCCCCCCCATTTCTGTCTGTGTTAGATGTAAATAAATGTAACTAATCAGTGATGTTGTAGAAGTACTTTTTTGTAGCCCCCCCCTCTTTCTGCCTGTGTTAGATGTAAATAAATGTAACTTATCAGTGATGTTGTAGAAGTACCTTTTTGAAGCCCCCTCTCTTTCTGTCTGTGTTAGATGTTAATAAATGTAACTAATCAGTGATGTTGTAGAAGTACCTTTTTTGTAGGCCCCCTCTTTCTGTCTGTGTTTGGTGTAAATAAATGTAACTTATCAGTGATGTTGTAGAAATACCTTTTTTGTAGGCCTCCTCTTTCTGTCTGTGTTAGATGTAAATAAATATAACTAATCAGTGATGTTGTAGAAGTACCTTTTTGTAGTCCCCCCCCCCCCCCCTCTTTCTGTCTGTGTTTGGTGTAAATAAATGTAACTAATCAGTGATGTTGTAGAAGTACCTTTTTGAAGGACCCCCTTTTTCTGTCTGTGTTAGATGTAAATAAATGTAACTAATCAGGGATGTTGTAGAAGTACCTTTTTGTAGACCCCCCTCTTTCTGCCAGTGTTAGATATAAATAAATAGCTAATCACTGATGTTGTAGAAGTATCTTTCTGTAGCCCCCCCCCCCCTCTTTCTGCCAGTGTTAGGTGTAAATAAATATAACTAATCAGTGATGTTGTAGAAGAACTTTTTCGTGGCCCCCTCTTTCTGTCTGTGTTAGATGTAAGTAAATATAACAAATCAGTGATGTTGTACGCCTCCCTCTTTCTGCCTGTGTTAGATGTTAATAAATGTAACAAATCAGTGCTGTTGTAGGCCATCCTCTTTCTGTCTGTGTTAGATGTAAATAAATACAAATCAGTTATTTTGTAGAAGTACATTTTTGTAGGCCCCCCTCTTTCTGTTTGTGTTAGATGTAAATAAATGTAAATAATCAGTGATGTTTTAGAAGTACCTTTATGTAGTCCCACGTCTTTCTGCCTGTGTTAGATGTAAATAAATGTAACTAATAAGTGATGTTGTAGAAGTACCTTCTTTGTTGCCACCCTCTTTCTGCCTGCATTAGATGAACCTGCTGACTCGTCTACAAAGTAGGGAGACTCCCACTCCGGAACATCTGATTCCATCCCCTCCTCCTCTTGTTGTAAATCTACAAAGGGAGATCAATCAGAGGGTACAAAGTAAGATCAACTAAATGTACAAAGGGAGTTCAATACATACATAATGGGAGATCAATCTAATGTACAAAGGGAGATCATTCAAATATACAAAGGGAGATCAATTAATAGGTAGAAAGGGAAATTAATCAAATGTACAAAGGGAGATCAATCTAATGTACAAAGGGAGATCATTCAAATATACAAAGGGAGATCACAAGTAGTAGAAAGGGAGATCAATAACATCATACAAGAAGAAATCAATATAAAGGGAGATCAATCAAGTTATAAAAAGGAGATAAAGCAAACCAAGTAAGATTAATAGAGATCATTAAAAGAAGATTGAAGTTCAATCAAACTAAATATGAAGGAAACATCAATAAAACAATTTAATTTGAATTTCACTTGACAATGCTGAATTTCTTTTAAAAATAGTTTAAAGTCTTACAAAAAACACATTCAATTCAAAACCCACCTCATTTATAACACAATTTGAAATCTTTGTCACAACTTGGAATATGCAGATTAGAGTAATTAACATACTGGGGAGGATAAGTTGATAATTCTTGGTGATTTCCAGATATTTCTCAGCTCCATATTTGTTGACTTTGGCTTTTGGCAAACAATCTATACTTTCCGTCATTTCGTCTACAGTCAATGGTGTCTTTTCTGCCAACTGTCGCAGTGTTAAAATCGGTAATACAGTTGCGTAGTTACGTAGGCCATGCTCAACAGCTGTAAAAAAAATCAGATCTATATGTTTCATCTTTTTTAATATACTATAGACGTACTTTTTTCCACGGGGTCATAATTCCGCGGAATCTCAACGGATTTCCTAAACTGTCACTATATGCCTTGCATTTTATATTAAGTACGCTTGGACAAATTTCTGCGGAAAATTTGTGAGCGCGTACAAAGTGTATATTAATTCCACGCGGAAAAAGGTACTTCTACAATAATCAGAAAAGAAAGTTTAAAATAATTTTTAGCTTTTTAAAAAAAAAAAACCTTTTTCACTTAATTTAGATGATTCACTGGTTTTCTATTATAAAGCTTTCCAAATTTTGTAAACTAGGCTAGTTTTGAATTAAATTAATACACAGAGGAGAAATTCAAACTAAACAGTAGAAAGATGACCAAATTTTCTAAATGTACAATCTTATACATTTTGCACAAAAATAGATTAGTGTGTTTCTCATCATTATACCCATTCACATATTTATCTTGAGAAAAGCATTTGTTTTCATGGCTTAACGTTCTCCCGTTTACTGACCGGTTCTTTACCGATCTTAGCCACTTCAGTTCTCTTCCTACTGCCCTGTACCTGTAACTCCACCTGCAAAAAAGAATTCATTAATTTTCAGAAAGAAAATAATTGTGTAAATTTCATCTACGTTTTCGTTATTAATGAATTAATAAAACAAATTGCTTGCAGTACAACAGCAGTGACATCTCCTTTTTTCAACTTGATAGAAATGAGAAAAGAAACATTGATAAATCTAATTATTTAAGATAATGAGGGGGGACAAAATAAAGAATCTATATGAACGTAGTCAAGACTATCTGCATTTCACATATGAACCATTTTTATTGTTGATTTTTTTAATCACAAGATATTTTCCTCCATACGTAATACTGTTTGGGAAGTCCCATCTTGCGTTTTCCCATCATCACGTCATTGGCTTTAGGTCCGAGCCTGATATAACAAGCTGTGGTGTCTGCCGCAGTAATTTTTAAGTCCTCCTGTAAAATGGCTTCGATAACTAATTTTCTCAGCAGTCTTTCAGCATCAGCCCTGCTGTAATTTTTACCACGACCATGAAGGGGTATCCTGTCATGACCAGCATCAGAAATTTTACCAGTCTTAGCTCCTTGAAATGTGCAAATTGGTTAGCATAATTATCATATTTAATTATATGGCATGCACGTATAATAACTAAATGCAAATATTTGGTACAAAACTAAAGCATATACATGTATATACATATGTGTGAATACGGATTAAACAGTGGTAAAGTTGGTTTGGCATTTACTGTAACATTAACTGAATGGAATGTTGATAACACTTTGCTATCTTATGTAACACTAGAAATAAGTCGCATGTAGATGAATTCAAATTACTAAAACACATAGTGTATACAAGGAAATAGTGACTACAAATGGTTTCTGAGAAAGATTCTTCTTTTCCTCTAAAAATATCCACAAAGTAGATAAGGGTGTAGTCGTTTCCCAGTCTTCCATTGACGGTCAGATCCTTCACACACTTCACAATATCCTTGACATCATCTGTGACATCACGGAGTTGGAAGGACTCCTTAATATATAAGAATCAATAATCAATCATCCAAAACTGCATACCAAAACAATTTATATAAGTTTTAGATACAGATGTACAACAATTTTTCTAACATCTTGGTACATGTTAATTATTCAATCTGGAATACATATTTGATGTACCTGTATATGTAAAAATACATGTCTTTCGATTCCTTCTTTCCAATTAAGTTTCATTCATTCATTCATTTATTGAGAAATTACGCATGTATTTCAAATAAATGTCAGGTATGAAACAAATATAGAGCAAAAACTTTCATTACTGCAATGTAGCGCTGTGAAATATGTTGCGTGAAAATTCAGATAAAAGTTAACAGAACATAAATAATTGTCAGTTTTGAGAATTCCTTTGATATTTTGTTTGATACTGTTCTAAAGTAATGAATATATGCGGAGCCAGTTCTATTGAAAACCTAAGCTTACACTTACATAAACTATAATTACATATATTATATACAAAAATCCAAGCAAAACAGAAAATAATTCTTACCTTAGACACACCATTGTCACAGATAGCTCCACGGAAGTTCCCACACTCCTCTCGATTAAAGTCTCGTTCTCCGAAGTAATTAAGCAGCTGTGATCGTCGACAGTCGGCCACGTTCTCACAGTATTGCACCATTCTGAAGAGGTTGTCTATATGAACTCTCCTGGAATCAAATGTGGCTGCCTGATCCACTGTGAAGAATCAAAACACTCTTCACATAATGAAGTCAAAATCAAAATGTGGGGATTGATTCTCTGCAAAATTCAACATGTTATCTCAAAAATCATGGGACCAAGAAAAATCTCTTAGATATCCGAGGACTTGAGATACCAACTATAAAACAATTTTAGAAATAAATGGTTGAAACTTCAAAATCCTTTCAATATATATGCATGATATTCAAACTCATGAAGTTCAACTGTATCTAATGACCCTCTAACTAGATGTATATAACATAAAAATTAATGTTATATGTATTCTTTTGACGTCCTGGTACGTGTAGTACATTATAACAGACCCCTCCTACTTACTCTCTATAATCTTCCTCAGGCTTTTGATGTCCTGGTACGTGTTGTACATTATAACAGACCCCCTACTTACTCTCTATAATTCTCAGTCTTTTGACGTCCTGGTATGTGTAGTACATTATAACAGACACCCCCCTACTTACTCTCTATAATCTTCCTCAGTCTTTTGACGTCCTGGTACGTGTAGTACAGTATAACAGACCCCTTACTTACTCTCTATAATTCTCAGTCTTTCGACGTCCTGGTATGTGTAGTACATTATAACAGACCCCCCCTACTTATCTCTATAATCCTCCTCAGTCTTTTGACGTCCTGGTACGTGTAGTACATTATAACAGAATCCTCTACTTACTCTCTATAATCCTCCTCAGTCTTTTGACGTCCTGGTACGTGTAGTACATTATAACAGACCTCTCTACTTACTCTCCATAATCCTCCTCAGTCTTTTGACGTCCTGGTACTTGTAGTACATTATAACAGACCCCCCTACTTACTTTCTATAATCATCCTCAGTCTTTTGACGTCCTGGTATGTGTAGTACATTATAACAGACCCCCCTACTTACTCTCTATAATCCTCCTCTGTCTTTTGACGTCCTGGTACGTGTAGTACATAATAACAGACCCCTCTACTTACTCTCTATAATCCTTCTCAGTCTTTTGACGTCCTGTTACGTGTAGTACATTATAATAGACCCCCTACTTACTCTCTATAATCCTCCTCAGTCTTTTGACGTCCTGCTATGTGTAGTACATTATAACAGACCCCCCTACTTACTCTCTATAATCCTCCTCAGTCTTTTGACGTCCTGGTACGTGTAGTACATTATAACAGACACCCCTACTTACTCTCTCTATTCCTCCTCAGTCTTTTGACGTCCTGGTACGTGTATTACATTATAACAGACCCCCCTACTTACTCTCTATAATCCTCCTCATTCTTTTGACGTCCTGGTACGTGTAGTACATTATAACAGACACCCCTACTTACTCTCTATAATCCTCCTCAGTCTTTTGACGTCCTGGTACGTGTAGTACATTATAACAGACCCCCCTACTTACTCTCTATAATCCTCCTCAGTCTTTTGACGTCCTGGTACGTGTAGTACATTATAACAGACACCCCTACTTACTCTCTATATTCCTCCTCAGTCTTT
Source organism: Saccostrea cuccullata (assembly GCF_032062105.1). NCBI lineage: Eukaryota > Metazoa > Mollusca > Bivalvia > Ostreida > Ostreidae > Saccostrea > Saccostrea cuccullata. Next base: position 39,413 of record NW_026931844.1, read on the forward strand.
TGACGTCCTGGTACGTGTAGTACATTATAACAGACCTCTCTACTTACTCTCTATTATCCTCCTCAGTCTTTTGACGTCCTGGTACGTGTAGTACATTATAACAGACCCCCCTACTTACTCTCTATAATCCTCCTCAGTCTTTTGACGTCCTGGTACGTGTAGTACATTATAACAGACACCCCTACTTACTCTCTATATTCCTCCTCAGTCTTTTGACGTCCTGGTACGTGTAGTACATTATAACAGACCCCCCTACTTACTCTCTATAATCCTCCTCAGTCTTTTGACGTCCTGGTACGTGTAGTACATTATAACAGACCCCTCTACTTACTCTCTATAATCCTCCTCTGTCTTTTGACATCCTGGTAAGTGTAGTACATTATACAGTGGGCTAGCTGTTCGTACCTCCCGGCTCGCCCCGTCTCCTGATAAAATCCCTCCACCGACTTCGGCAAGGAGTAATGGATGACAAATCTGACATCCGGTTTGTCAATCCCCATTACAAAGGCAATTGTGGCACATATGACCTGAAAATGCATATAGAGTCTTGATGCTTGTGTATCGAACCAATTATCAAAATTTATTAGACAATTACCTACATTTTTTTTTTAGGGGTGTCAACAAATAGTTGCCTGTTCGACTATCAGTTAAATTGACATACTATCAAATACTGCAACATCGTTCGAATATACAACTGTATATTCAAATATCATACGAATTGACTAGGAAAATTAAATATTTTCACAACTCTAACTTAGACTCTGAACATTTCTAATCATTTAATGTTTTAAGACAAATGTTCATTCTTGACAAAATGTTAATTAATGTTTGGAAGTGAGTGCTCTTTTATGCAGCTGAAGTATGTTGTGGAATTGATTATTTATTTTAGAAAACAAAAGTAACAACATGATATTTTGTTTCTGTAGCATTCTACCCATTGTAAGTTTAACTTTTTTAGGCTTTCATACAATTGAAACTTGCATAAGTTCAAAAAGTTTCTTTTGTGAGAAGTCATGGAAACAGTCTAAGAGTGAATCATTATGATAAGTTTGATAAGATAAATCATTGTCATATTTTATTATTCTATTGGTCATAGATTTCACTGCAGATATTTGATTTTCTTCACTTGTCCCTTTCCCCATTGAGCAACAAACAGATTGTCATTTTTATCTGTACAGAGTCTCAGGGGATATCTCAGTCCACAGCCTATGTAACGGAGGAACTGTCCATCCTGGTCTATGATGTGGATACATTCGTTGTCATAATCAGCTGTAAGAATTTGACTTTGAGTGTCTGTGGTAATTCCCCGTGGAAAAAATTGTTTGTTCTTTGGAGCAGGGGTGTGTCCAGTGTATCTGAATCTCAGTTTCCCCGCCTGATTGACCACCACTACTGCATTAGCTGCACTGTCAGCCACACAGATATTCAGGTTTCTATTCTCACTTATATATTTTATATAACTAGATGAATAGAGAGGTTGACCTTGATCATCAAACTGAATTGTTTGTTTCTCTGTGGAGCCAGAGTAACGGACGACTTTTGTTTGTTTGTCATCATCACTGTCCATGAGAACCAGGAGGTCACCAGAGGAGGTACTATAGACACCTTTAGGTATCCAGTTCTGTAGTCTGATCACCTCCTCTATCTTCTCATTCTTCACAATGTTCATAGTTCTATCACTGTTATCAATATAAACTAGATCTCCAGTTTTTGTCACTGCTATGTCACGTGGTCTGTTACTTGACTTGGTTGTGATTGACTTGAGTAGTGATCCCTGATTGATGCTGTAGAGTTTCATGGTGCTCTCATTTCCACTTGTCCAGATTTCTTCATCATTCAGACAGGCCACATTGTTAAAGTAACGATTATACTTAGTGTCTATGGTGGTGACAGTCTGTGGTTCATCAAGCAGCTGTTTGACTGGAGGAGAGGATCCAGCTTCTGGTGATTTCTGTGTTGTCTTCATGCTGTAGCCATGTTTATCTGATGTTAGAGAACTTGATGATAAGGCTCCAAATAGTTTACCAAGTTCCTCTTGCTGATTTTTTCCTGGATTGAACTTGGGTAACAATGGTGTGATTTTGTGTGGAAGATTTCTGTACGTGTGTACATTAGACATGACACTAAATAGTTTTGACAAGTCATTAGTGTCTACTGCAGTTTCCATTGAATTAATTTCTTCCTTGATGTCAGAAATGTCCTTGTTTATTACATCCAGATGTTTCTGTAGAGTTTGTAAGTGTGTGTTTTTCATCTCATCAACTTCAGTTTTAAGTTTCTCGACAAGGTTGTCAATTTCTCTGTGCCAGTCCTCTCCATATTTTGTTATGGCTTTTGAGAGATCTCCATATTCCTTTTCTAACTGACTCATTCTGTTTTGTACACCAGAGGCAATGTCCTGGTAGATGGGGTAGATAGTGTCATTTAATTCAATTCTTCCTTTTATAATAATATCCTTCTTTTCATCCAGAACTTGCAAAACTTTAGATAATTCATGACCTAAATGTTGTTTGGATGCAAGGCAGCTAAGACAGACAGGAATGTCACATTGTTTACAGTACATTTCACATCGCTCTTTATCATGAGATGTACATCCAGGGTAGAGAGGAGTGGATTTTCTATCTTTAAAGTCCACAATTTCATGACGTTTTGATAGCTCAGCAGAGAAGTGTTTTCCTACACAAGCTGTACACAGGTTGGCTAGACATGTATCACAGTGCATCTGTACCACAGCGGTCTCACACAGGTCACATCGCATCACGTCCTGGGCACTGGTACGGGGGTCCATCGTATCTTGTAACTGAAGCATAAAAAAATCAATATATTAAAAATATATACATTTATCGACTTAATTTGAAGGCAACATGGACTCCAAATAGATAAACAAGCTTTGAAGATAAACATGTATCGGTAGAAAAAAATCATTATCTTATACATACAAGGCATTGTAGGAAGGAAATTTTGTTCCCCTTAGTTCAAGCTTGTAATACTGATTTTCAATACTTTCAGAATTGTTTTCATACGCTCAGAAAACTTGTAAATTTCTTACCTGATTTTAGTAATGGTGTTCACCCTTTTGATCAAACTCCAACTAAAGTCTATCTGTTATGGACTCTGATCATGTGACACACCTGTGTTATCTACCTGTCAGGTGTTTATACTTCCTGGTCTAGATAGGCATTTAAATACCTTCAACAACTGTTCAACTGTTTAGTTTTGACCTGATTTTAAAATAATTTGGCATGCCACACAAGTAGACTACACTGAGATACATATAATTGTCCCCCATTTTCGCGAAAGCGAGGTGACATTATATCTCATTCATCTGTCTGTCTGTCAATTTGTAACAAAAACGTTTACCTTGGTCATATCTTTTCATTCTTTTGAATGAGAAGAGATAGGACTTTCACATTACATATTATGTGTACTAGGCCCACCTGTGACAAGATCTTTTAAAATGCACTAAAAAGATTTTTTATTCCATGATCTTGACATTGGAGTTTGACCTTTTCAAAAATTTATACATTATACTTAATTTGCCAAAACTTTGAAATGAGAACAGCTATGATTTTCATACTAAGCATGTGTATTTCCTGTGTCAAGATCATTCTAAATACACTTTGATTTTTAACTTGACCTTCACCTTGAAGTTTGACCTACTTCTCAAAAACTTGAACACTGGTCATTACTTTTGATTTAGAAGATTTAGGGCTTTCACCTTTCATATGTATTTTACATGTGACAAGGCCTTTCTATACACTATGATTTTTGACCCCATGACCTTGACCTTAATGTTTGGTCTACTTTCACAAATGTTATATTTACCTCACAACTTTTTTAGACGAGATAAGACTTTTCATATTTGACGTGTTTTATCCGTTACAAGATACAGGTAACTCTCGATACCTCGAAGTCAGCGGGATCGAGAGAAAACTTCGAGAGGTCAAGATTTCGAGATTTCAAGAGTCCGGAATTTTCCGGGTTTGTTGACTGGTTTTGAAATTAGACTTACCGGATGTAATAATTGTCATGCAGTTCTAACATTTTACATGTGGTTTTTATAAAACAACGGTATGTTTTTGTATTGTAGATAAATGTTCATTAAATTGAGTAAATGAAAAATGTACTTCTTCACTTCATGTTTATTTATTTATTCTTTTTGATACCGTACGGACGTCAAACTACGCATTCGTTAAATGAAAAAGACATTTTACCGCGTCGTACACAGCATAAATGACTACTTCAAACATGATCATTAAACGTTCAACGAAGTTCTGTAAGTATTTGTGCAACAACAGTCGTAATATTGACATTGAGGCTGTTTCTGCATTAATTTGTCATATTTCGTTAAACTCTGACACTGACTCGAAATAAGAATTAAAACTATTTAGTTTTTCGTTTTGTTTTCTATTTACTATTTTTCATTGACAGCGCTTCTCCGAATTATCGTAAGACAGTTGATGATAATTATTTTAAAAGCATATAGGCAACATATGATTAATTATAAATCAATTATCACCTAGCAGTATGTGTCACCTGAATAAACATCCCGTTTCTCGAGACCCGCATCTTCTGCCTGGGGCCATTAAATGTCCAGGTAAAGTCGCTAATTATGTAACATTGTATACACATAGCCACTTCGAGGTTTCAAGGGTAAAATTCCAATAGAATATGTATAGCTGGACTGCATTTTGACTTCGAGGGATCAAGGGTTTCGGGAGATCAAGAGTTCGAGAAATCAAGAGTAAATTTGCTTGGTTGTATAGGGGAAAAAATCGGGACCAAAGACTCACTTCGAGCGATCAAGAACTTCGAGAGATCGAAGTTCAAGCCATCAAGAGTTACCTGTATTTCCGAGCATGCCATTATTTCTGACTCACCTAATTTTCCAAAAATTTGTGAGATTACTTCTGAATGACATATGCTAGGGCTTTCATATTTGACACAATATGCCATAAATAATGACATATCACGAAGACATCAAGTACTGAGGACAAAAGATGTGGTCTTCACTGTTTTTTTTTTTTTTGGGGGGGGGGGGGGGGTATTAGACTGCTCACTCACTTTACATCGCTGTCCATTGAGCCACTTTTCCTGGATAGAGATTCTGTCGTTGTCACTGAGACCTGCGTGGTAAGATACAGCCTGGATACCTGATTTATTCAGCTCTGAAGCTACTGTGTCACACTCCTTTCTGTACACAGGTTAAAGACAGATCCACATTAAAATTGAAGCAACCAACTAAAATGAGATCCTTTGATCCGCTCACATAGATCGCTACACAATGATCTTAAGAAATCTTATTCAGGGTATTCTCCTGGTGACCTTTCAATTATCAAATCAAATGATCACTTATAGGAATTAAGTATCTCAGAAATCTATTGCATTGGTCTATTGATTGGTCAAAATTCTAATGAATGATCCTTTGTGTATTGATCCATGTGAGCGGATCAAAGGATCTGATTTTTATCAGAATGAAATTGTAGCTGACGAAGATCAAGCTCAGAATTTTCATACCAGAGTCGTTAAATTTAGTGTTTACCATTTGTAATACTCATTATTTTCCTAGTTAATGGCAAATCTATTATTCCTAAATTTTATGTTTACAATTTCTAGAGAAGTCATTCCTTTTTGAGTTAAACTGTTGTTCAAATTAATTTTTACAACTTCTTTTCTGAGTTAATTTTGAATCTATTTTGAGAACCTGAATTTAAAAGTTCTTTCAGTGAATCCCAGTTTAAAACAGAATACTGACCTGGAAAGACAATACACAATGCCACATTTTCCTGGAAACTGTTCCTTTATCAGTTTTGTCACATCTGCTGTTAGTGTTGACGGTTTCTTAGGTTCAACTCGGAATTTCAAATTTGGGCGATTGAAGCTTTGAACAAAGCTGTCAAAAAGCAATCAAAATACATACATGTACAAAACGTATGCTTTTACATTTAATATATTGAAAACTTAAAATGTTAAAACTGACAGTTACCAGTTTGGATTCTTCATTCCCAGCTGATAGATGACATCCTTGCGGACTCTCATGTTGGCAGTGGCGGTCAGTGCCATCATAGGAACCCCAGGGTACTTCTGTTTCAGGACCCCCAGCTTCTTATAGTCTGGCCGGAAGTCATGGCCCCACTACAAAGACAAATTCTACCTAAAATTCTCTGGTGAATAGCTTGGTAACATAATTCATCAAACACATAGGCTTTGATTTTTTAATGATAATTTATTTTAAAGGAGAATTTTTTTCACAGATTTTTCATTTCCCCTTTACATTTTGCAATTGCAAGTACAAGTAAATTCCCTTGTTCCTAGTTTTATTTTCACAGATTTTTTGTCTTCTGGGTAAATAAGGCTCTGATAGATTTCCCGGAATGCTAATTTTACCTGGCTGACACAGTGTGCTTCATCAATAACAAATATAGTCAACTTCCCTCTTCTGTGTAAATTGTCCAAGCTACTCAACAGCTTAGCACTGGCTGAAATCTACAAAACAACACATCAATATCATATAGGTACATGTATTAGGTACTTTAAACAGCTCTGATTTAAATACAACTCCTTTGATCTCAAACTCAATGGTACTAAGAAAAATATTTCTAGATATCAGACACTTTAAGATATCAAGGGTAGATTATTAAATAAGAAGATTGGACTACAAAATCACTTCAACATATCCATGGTATTCAAGAAATTAGGTTTGAGATAACAAAGTACAACTGTACATGAAGTTCAATACTGTATAACTCGTAAGTCTACTTCATACAAAATACATGTTCCTGTATCTGTCATTTTTAGTACACATGTACCTTTTCTGGTGTGACGTAGAGTAGTGTGATCTCGGGGGATTTGTAATACAGTTTTCTGTAGATCTGATCAGATTGATTCTGGTCCATGTCAGATGAAAGCTGACCTGCTTGTATCTGTAAAATGTCAAAAAAGATCCTATAGGTTCAATTAAAAAAAAATAATTTGGGTATAGTATTCTTAATTTGATCAAAACAACTAAGACAAAATCTACATGAATTGAATTCATCAATTAAAAAGAAGTATGTTATTTGGCAGAAATGGATTTTTTAGCAAGTTAGCATAAATTTGATTTGTTTTTAATAGCATTTTCTGAATGTGCTCTATCTAAATATTAAAAATATTTCAGCGATATACTTAATTTAGTGAAAATTGCCTTCTGTTTCAGTGCAAAGAAAAAATACCCAGCCAAATGTAATACATTTTCAGTAAGTCCATTACTACACAATGCACTATCGCACGAATATTCAAATTTCCGACATTATTCAACCTCAACATACAATAATTATAGCCATGGACCACTAATCCACATTGACTAAATTAAACTTACATCCATGGAGCAGAGCCTTGCAACCTGGTCCTGTATGAGGGCCTTTAGGGGGGATATAATGATAGACACGCCCCCGTCACCAGGGCAGGGAGATGGTATTTACACAGACTCTTACCGCCCCCTACAATCAGAAGTGTAACACTGATCAACTAGATTAATGATAATTCAAAATATATTGTATAAAGGAATGCATTCAATTACCTCATATTTAAGGTTTACCTTCATATGATAAGCCATTAAGTGAAAAGAAAATGATTTTTGATCCCCTGATATTTTAACCTGCATTTGTACATAACTTCTTTTAGGGGGGGGACCATACCTATAATATTTTATTATTATGTGTATAGGAAGGGTCTCTTATGTGATACATGTATAGAATACAGTCAACCAACTTGGGACTGAGGAAATACTTCCGTGATATCAGAGCATTCAAAATATCAGATAACTAAAGATATCAGGGGATTCAAGCTATCAGGGGTGAAATACTTAGAGAATAAGTTATTGGGACTTCAAGATCACTTTGACATATCCAAGGAATTTTAGATTTTAGTGTTTGAGATATAGAAGTTCCACTGTATTTTATACCTCTAGGCATGAGAATAAAGCAGTCATTCCTAACAGTGCAGCATTGATAGCCTTGAGTTGGTTAGTGCGGAATTCACGTAAACCAAACACCTGGTTAAACGTCTCCCTCATGATCACACTGTGTGGGAAGTTATAGCCGTCAAACTCCTTGTTTTCCTCCTCTTCTCTCTTCCTGGTGCTGGGTGGGGAGACTGCAACAATACCCAAAAGTACAGTGTGTGAAGGATGAAACTTGCATATACATGAACATATTCATAACCTTCATTCAGGAACAGTACACTTTTAAAAATTGATGCTGGACTGAAATCTATCAGGGGTTATTTCTTCCTTCTATTCATAGCTTAAAAGAATGAGTAATATTCATTAATTTCAGAAATTTTCTTTCCTGCAGCATCATGATTTTACAAGCAAATATAGTCATCAAATGCATTTAATTTTGTCACAGTTTCAAGGAATTTATATCCCTAAGAACAAAATTTGTGATCATATAGATCTATTTTCACATTTGTTGTCTTGGTAAAGATAAGGGAGAGTTGTAATTATCTGCTTGGCTACCTTTTACAGAGTAAAGCCTACTTACCAAAGCTCTGATTGGTGCTCTGTCGTCTAGCCGTCACAGAAATCTGTGGTAAAGAGTCGGACTGCACATTCTCTGTAAACTACGAGTCAAAGTCGTCAGGGGCAAACAGTTCCTCAGGAAACTGATCGATCAAATCAGCCTCATCTTCGGAATCTGGAACACTGGTGGACGGTTTGTCCTGTCTAGCTGGCTGTGTCTGTATCAAACCACTGTCATTATTTAGTTTATAGTCAAAGCTAAAGTCTGTGGTTGACACTGCTTCAATGGTAATTATAGAGTTCCCAGCTACTGATTGGTTGTGTGAAGTACCAAATGAGTGTCCTCTATCATTTGATTGGTTGAAATGAGAGGTAGATGCTGATTGGTTTAAATATGATGTATCTGATTGGTTCATAAATGAGGAAGCGGCTGATTGGTTGAAATTCATCACAGGTGGCTCTTTGAAAGAAGAAGTGGGAGATTTCTTGTTGAATGAGCTGATAAAAATGTGATGTGTTTGAGTCAATTTAGCATCCTCCTCAAAGAAGCTGTCTCCACAGGGTATTGGGGAATTAAAACCATAGGGAGTGGTTTTCTTGAAAGAGAAGGACCTACTGGGTCCAGAACGGACAGACGAACGCCAGACAAAATGTGATCAGAAAAGCTCACTTGAGCCTTCGGCTCAGGTGAGCTAATAATGATTCACTCCTCATGGAACGCCTCAGCAAAGAAAGTGCTAAAACTACAAGCCCTTGCGATGAGTGGTTGCTGAGAATATTGTGACAAAAATTGGTTATATATGGTAGAGACAGACGCACGGATAAACAAGATGACACTGGATTTGACCAGAAACAAATCCCACCACATGACATGCCAAGGCATGACAAGGAACACAAGGCAGGTGTGCCAGGTTTACAGAATATGCTTGGCATCTGATCCAACCTTTTATTTCATGTCTCATCTGCTCCTGATTTGTTTAGTTTTAACGGACTTTTGAACATGATTAATGTTTTTTCTCTATATATTTCATTTAGAGAACCTAACGGTATTTGGCTACATACAAATCTCTCAAAGAACTGTTCAAGTTTCAAATTCTCAATTAAAGTCAGGAAAAAACCCAAACAAGAAAGAACTCAAATTAGTGATTAATAAATGGCTTTATTAACAATTTAATTCATACCA
>NW_026931845.1:0-4950 GCF_032062105.1 Saccostrea cuccullata
TATTTTCTAAAAAACTTAAAAATGCAATTATTCGGGTCTTAAAAATCCTATAAGGGGAAAAAAATGACCCCACGGACCATTTTTTTTATATTGTTCTCTTTATGCTAAAGTCAAATCTGAAAAGTGTTTGAAAATTCATTGAGAAATAAAAAAGTTACAGGCAAAGGTCTCTTTTCAATGATGGCCCCTTGAAATTCCTTATTTTCCTGAATTTATTTTTATAATCTGTTAAAGTTGGGCAATATCAGAGGCATTCTTTGTTTAAAATATTACGTGAACATCATAATGATTTAAAAAGAAAATGGCCCACAACTGATTTAAATCTAACATAGAAACTCCCATAGACAATTATCAAAAGACCCTTAAAACCGGAAGTTCTACTCTGATCATATGAAACTTACAGGATATGTTCTACTAATTAGTTCTAATATATTTTTATGCTCAAAATAATTTTTTGAGCGTTATTGTATTTTTAACAATTTCATCCCCCCTTCTTCAATGTTTTAGGTCTCATATGTCGAAAAGTATTAGTGGTAAAAAATCACAAACATTATTTTTTTAAAGGAAAATTTCTCTAAATTCATATATTAAAGTTTTGGACTCTAAACATTTTAAATACGATTGGATTTAGGCTCTTAAGTAATTTGTTTTCCTTTCCGTGAAACCGGAAGGAAAAACCGGAAATTCAAAACCTTACATATGGGAGACATTTTCATTTGCTATACGTTGAACATAAAATAAAATACCTAATCTCAAAGGTACTCCTTAAATGCTGAGCGAAAAAGTGTTTAGTATAATAAGAATAATAAAAAGACAAAACAATAGGTTTTTCGCCGAAAGCAAAAGCCCTAATAATAATAAAAATAGTGGAAAAGAAACCTAAGAATAACAGAAAGGTCTTCCGCTGAAGACGGAAGCCCTTTAATAATACTAGTTGTGGCACAAGATTGCGCGGACAGAAAAGATTGCTGCTTTACCTGATTGGTGAATAATGAGAAGTTGTTTATTAAAAAATTATTCTGCACTTGCTTTTGTTTTATATTTATCAGGATATTGTTTTTTAATTCATGTCTACAAGGAGAGCCACAGAGGCTGGCCGGTCTGTTTACATGAGAATAAAAACTGCGAAAGTCGGGTTCGCCATTTGACACACATTCAGAATGTACATAATCCCGCGAAATCACCTTAATTATGTGTAAACAATAATTTTTGAAGATTAAATGATGTATTTAATGGTAAACATTTATTTCTGAATGAGAAACACAGCATGGAAAGGGTACATTATACTTATTATACAGAACCGCTATTTCCGTGTATTTCTGTGTATTGCTCGAATGTAAACAAACATCGCATTTCCCCCCAAAAGCAAAATGAAAGATGCTCGGTATATCATAATCATAAAATATCGTATCATATCAGCAGAATTTAGTGCACCTAAAACATTGAAAGAAATGGGCGACAAAAGTTTATATGACATGTTTTATCATTCGCACTGGAATTTTAATAACAACAAAATTAGATGTTCATGCCGTAAAAAATTCATAATTTGTGTATCCCATAAAATCTGGCCGTGAAACTCTACAGAAAATATTGCTGTGGTCTGTGCTACATGTTCCTGAATATTACAAGTCAATCGGAAATTTGGCTGAGTTTAAAAAAAATTTTTTACGTTGCTGATACGTCGTTCCATTTTAATTTTTTTTTTTAATTCCCGAGAAAATGTATAACTTCTTTATTATTGCGGTCACTGAAAAACTTGAAATACTTTTTCTTTAGGTTTTCTACATTTTTCCGCATTTTTATGTGGATCCCAGGTGGCGTATGAGTTAGGAGATGAAATTTAGGTTTCTCTGGTTTAAAAAAAAAAAGGGGGGGGGTTCGAATAATAAATAAGCGGGCTTTGTATTTTACAGCTTGGGTATGAATTTTAATTAAGGTTAAAGGTCAAGGTCAAAAGTTAAAGGTCAAGGTTAAAGGCAAGGTCAAAAGGGAAGGTCATTTTTTTGTTAATTGAGCCTCTACTTACAAGGAGCTTAGGAGAATATTCTTGATTTTTTTTTTTTTAAATTTCCAGGTATTAGCGGTGGGTTAAAATAAACAATGTTGTGTTGTTTCCTAAGACATGGACATGAACTTTAGGTCAAGGTAGAGGTCATACAGACAGGTTAAAAGTCAGAATGAATAGTGGTATTTCAAGAGATTTATGCTCAGAAAGTTAAAAGAAGTTAATTTTTACTAGAAAACTTGTTGCAAAGCAACAAATAAGTCTTCCGTCTAATTCTGAAGATGATGAGATCGAGATTGTTAGACATTTATGGTGATGTGTGCAAAAACGAGCCATTTACAAACCTTCCGGTCTACCGGAAGTGACGCCATCTTTACTACTTTAAATGACCCGCATCTGCTATTTGTTATTCTGAACAACTTTTCTTCTATGATGCTCAACAAATTGTCAATACTTTTTGAGATATGGAAAATTGCTGGGCCCCTAAACCCAATTTTAGGGGTCAGCCCTTTTTTTTAGATATCAATTGAAAAATGTGTAATTCTACACTTCTTTTGTTCTATATGTTTTAACAAAATATTTCTAGGTAAAAGTTATATAAAAAGGCGTTAAAAATTTTAAAAGTCATGATAGGACTATTTTCGGCCCATAGCGAGCGCCGGTGCGTCGTACTTCCGGTAGTTGTGATATACAAAAGGCACTTCTCCAAAGTTTGCTCTAGCATCACTGAAAATATCATGCTTCTGTGTTAAGTACTTTTTGAGAAAACTGCCGGACAAAGTGACCCTCTAAAAATCACTAAATCGCAGAAGACTCCGAACCGGAAGTGACATCATCAAAATAAAAAAATATATATCTAGTTTTTTTATGTCTATCAGACCTGAAAGTTTCATGAAAATCGATCACCCGTTTTCGAGAACTCGCGCGCACAAAATCGGTAAGAAAAAAAAAAATAATAATAACTAGACGAGCTTGTTGCAAAGCAACAAATAGTCTTTCCCCTTTAAATTTTGAAGACGATGATATCGAGATTGATAGACATTTACGGTGATGTGTGCAAAAAACAGCCATTTACAAATACTTCCGGCCTGCCGGAAGGCGGTATTTTTAAAGACTTTAAATATTCTGCCTCTGCTATTTATTATTTTGAACAACTTTCCTTCTATGATGCTTAACAAATTGTCAACACTTTTTGAGATATCAGATAAAACGTTTTGGCCCCTCTGGATCCTTTATTTTAGGGGCCAGCCCTTTTTTTTTGGATATCATTTGAAAGATCATGCAATTCTACACTTCTTTTGTTCTACATGCTCTAACAAAATATTTCTAGGTAAAAAGTTATCGTAGAAAAGGTGTTAAAAATTTTGAAATTATTGATAGGACTTTTCGGTGCTTCGTACTTCCGGTGGTTGTGATATACGAAATTCACTTCTCCAAAGGTTGCTCTAGCATCACTGATAATTTCATGCTTCTGTGTTGAGTGGTTTTTCAGAAAACTGCCGGACAAAGTGACCCTCTGAAAATCACTAAAACGCGGAAATCTCAAAACCGGAAGTGACGTCATCAAAACAAAAAAATATATTTCTAGTTTTTTACATGCTCTATCAGTCCTGAAAGTTTCATGAAAATCGAGCGAGCCGTTTTCGAGAACTCGCGTGCACAAAATCGGTAAGAAAAAAAACAATAATAACTAGATCTTTTTGTCGTTCAACAAAAAGGGAGGGTTTTTGCCCCCTTTAAAGATAAAGAATCTTAAAAGAAAAATCAATGTTTTATAATAAAAAAAATTATTAAAACAATATTGCAAAAGTTTTTTTGGATAATATTATTTGGAAATGTAACAATTCTCTTTGTACATGTATCAGTGTCTACTCAAAGAGACATAACTCTTCAGTCACGGTGGTAATTATACACGTACGAAAATGTACTGTTTTTCAATCCACTAAAACTCCTATAAGGGGTTAAAAAGTCCCCGACGGCCCATAATTTTTAAACTGTACTCTTTATGCTTATATAATACCAAAATTAGTTTTAAGATTGGTTAGAATTAAAAAAGTTACAAGAAAAAAAAGTTTTCTGTACTGACCCCTTAAATCCTTTCTTTTTTAGATTTTCATGACCTTACCCTCTGGAGACAATGCTTGAGTCAATATTCGTATGAAATTTCATGGGAAGTGCTTGTCCAGCTCTTGAGATAATGGAACAAACGTGATTTCAAATTCAACATAAAATTCCAAAGGCAATTCTAAGGGACTCATAAAACCGGAAGTACTTTTCAGATGCATACCAAAATTGAAACATAGATAGCATATAAGGTTCCAAAAAGGTGGGCAAAGGAGATAACTCTTGCACAAATATTTTCTAAAAAACTTAAAAATGCAATTATTCAGGTCTCTAAAACTCCTATAAGGGAAAAAGGACCCCACAACCATATTTTTTATATTGTTCTCTTTATGCTAAAGTCAAATCTGAAAAGTGTTTGAAAATTCATTGAGAAATAAAAAAGTTACAGGCAAAGGTCTCTTTTAATGATGGCCCCTTGAAATTCCTTATTTTCCTGAATTTCATTTTTATAATCTGTTAAAGTTGAGGCAATATCAGAGGCATTCTTTGTTTAAAATATTACGTGAACATCATAATGATTTAAAAAGAAAATGGCCCACAACTGATTTAAATCTAACATAGAAACTCCCCTAGACAATTATCAAAAGACCCTTAAAACCGGAAGTTCTCTCTGATCGATATGAAACTTACAGGATATGTTCTACTAATTATTCTAATATATTTTTATGCTCAAAATAATTTTTTGAGCGTTATTGTGACTTTTAACAATTTCATCCCCCCCTTTTTCAATGTTTTAGGTTCCCTATGTCGAAAAGTATTATGGTAAAAAAACACAAACGATTACTTTTTTTAAAAGGGTAAGTTCTCTAGAATTCATATAT
>NW_026931846.1:0-49442 GCF_032062105.1 Saccostrea cuccullata
TGGAAAGCTGTGGCATTCAAAACACCATAACATGGAAAGGGGGTGGGGCAAAAGGTTAAAGCATGCGTTTTATTTTGACGTCACAAAAGTTTAACGCCGAGGGAGACATACAACGTACAACGTGATAGGCGAAAATAAAAAAATCACGCTCACATTAACTAGAAGCGGTTACATTGCCTCTGTCATGAATAGTGTTTTAGTTACTCTTACTCGAATGATAATTGATGGAATTCGAATTATAATTCACATTGGCAATCAAGGCAGAGAGTTTAAAAGAGTGATAATATATGCAATGAATCATTTTTAAAGAGATAGTCTCAAAACAGCAACGGTATGCTCAAACATATTTTAATAATGCGCTTACGCGCTTTTCTCAATTTGTTTGAACACAACGATGCAGTTTCATTAAGAAATGATTCACTGCTTGAATGTAGATTGGATATGATAAATGCTGCACACAAAGAAAATCTAAGAAAAAAAAATTCTCTCATACTTCACGTTTGAACCGAATCTGCATACTGGTAAAAAAATTCCCTCTAGGTACGCTCGCATTAGCCTATAGGCCAATACAGCCGATGTATACCACATTTTTCTTCATACGAGACGAAAGATTGTTTAATCTGTGAGACGGAACGTTTTATAGGTTACCTCAAGGAAGTGTACTTTCACGGGACTCTCAACGAGGTAAACAATTTATTTATTGATTCAACATCGATGTATCCATGTGTATGATGATATATGCAATGAATCATTTTTTAAAGAGATAGTCTGTGTGCTCAAACATATTTTCATAACGCGCTTACGCGCCTTTCTCAATGTGTTTGAACATAACGTTGTAGTTTCATTTAAAAACAATAATGATTCACTGCTTAAATGTAGATTGGATATGATAAATGCTACACACAAGGAAAATCTGACAGAAAATTCTCTCATACTTCACGTTTGAACCGAAATTTTCCTAGCAACTCTTTGCTTTGTTTTCTTTTTTCCTAACTCCGACCCTTCCCATCTGCTTTGGCATTAACTCCTGAAAACGCGACACAAATTGATTGTGTACAGTCTACATGATGCGTATAAGATGAAAGAAAACTGATAATTTTTAGAGATGGAACATTAGTTACAATTTTGTAATTATCCATACACTTTCTGGCAGTCTATTTCACATGAAGAAGACCATATGGTAGATTTACTGACCTGTATGTCAACACATGAAATTACAATAATTTGAAAAATGAAAAAATATCATCCATGCAAAGAACTTTGATTTCCATGTTTCGATTGCATATAAATAATCATTTTACGACCTTATCTTTCCTGCAAAATCTAATATGAAAGCTTTTGAATATTTTCCTTTATCTTGTTTACGTAACCACCTCCTCTTCCCAATTGTCTTTTCTTTTCTTTTTTCCAAAACGAATGGGATTTCTTTTTTCATTTCTTATACATGTATACCCTTTTCTCCTAGACTTTTCTTACCAGGAAACAATGGCAGATAACGACTATCATCTTTTACCCATTGATTTTATTCCTGACTTACTATGGGATTCGGTTCCTTCCTTTTTTCCACTTGGTGTTGCTGTGGTTCTTGGAGCTTTGATCTTGTCAAGTAAATAAAACTTTGTATTTTTCATTCTTCTTGCCTTTTTACGTACTGTTTAATTTTAAAAATAGAGTTCCAAGGAATGAGTGAAAGAATTTTGTTTTATTATACTTCATTATAAATATTCTACACAACGCGTTATCTGATTGGTTCTAGGTTATCACGTGATCGGGCCGTAAAACTTCATATTTCCCGTCGGCGGCACGCTTTTCATCATATTCCACCTCTTCGGAACACCTAGTGAATTTACCCGCAATATAGTTCTCGTTCGTTGAAAGAAAACTCCCGAGAGTAGTAGACGTCACAATAGCCTGGTTTACGTCACAAAACTGATGACAATGTGTTGACCAAAGGGTTTATAGTAACTTTACGTTAACAATGAAAGTGAATTAGAGAGCGGTGCCGAATTTGAAAGTTTATGTTTATTTCAAAGGTTTTGCTTGTTTCGGAAAAATAAACAATTCATTGCATGAATATTCGGGAAACATGAAGACTTATTCAGCCAAGAAATATATTCCCCTCGGGTGAAGCCCTTCTGGGAATATGATTTTTCTTGGCTGAATAAGTCTTCATATTTCCCTCACTATCATGCAATAAATGTATATTATTATACCTCATTATAAATATTCTACACAACGCGTTTTCTGATTGGTTCTAGATCATCACGTGATCGGGCCGTAAAACTTCATATTTCCCGGTCGTTGACACGCTTTTCATCATATTCCACCTCTTCGGATACTTAGTGCATTTTCCCGCAATAATTATCGTTCATTAAAAGAAAACTCCCGAGAGTAGTAGACGTCACAATAGCCTGGTTTACGTCACAAAACTGATGAAAATGTGTTGACCAAAGGGTTTTATAGTAACTTTACGTTAGCAATGAAAGTGAATTATAGAGCGGTGCCGAATTTGAAAGTTTATGTTTATTTCAAAGGTTTTGCAAGTTTCGGTATAATAAACAATTCATTGCATGAATGTTCGGGAAACATGAAGACTTATTCAGCCAAGAAATATATTCCCCTCGGGCGAAGCCCTCGGGGAATATAATTTTCTTGACTGAATAAGTCTTCATATCCTCAGCATCATGCAATAAATGTATAATATTTCATACAATATACACACTATCAGACATAGAAAAGTCCATTTTTTTCAAAATATTTCAGACAACCTTGTGCAGGATGCGAGGCTTTCAAATCTACAAGGTTTAGTTTATTTTACCTAGATTTTTAAAGGAAAAAAACATGGTTTTTAAGGATATAGTCACAATATGATCAAATTAACATATAAATCAGCTAGTGGTGCATAATCGTTTTAAAACAAGTACATGAGTATTTTAAGTGTATTTAAAATCAAATTTTTAAATGATTAAATACTTTTTTGGACTACATATGTAATGAGATTTTTTTTTCGGTTTTAGACCAATTGTTGGAATGTGAGCAAAGGGCAAACACACCGGGTAAGTAGATAATATTCCAAAAAAAATAAAAATTCTATTAACTGATATGAAGTAGCATACGAATAAGGAAGGAGCTTAAGAATATATTAACATTTTTAATTCCTTATGCAATAAAGAACAAAGGACTGTAATAATGTGCGGGGCCGATGATGGAGAAATTCTATGTGAAAACTCCAAAACTCTGACCATTGTATCTGCCAATTATGGACGCACCGAGCCTACAGCCCAAGTCTGTCCATCTACTTCAGCTTCGATGGACGATACCAACTGTAGATTAGATGTTCTCAACAAGGTGTCTCAAGATTGCAACGGTAAAACACGGTGTGCTGTTCCAACTAGATTGAATGACTTCGGAGGTTCCAGTGTCAATCCCTGTCCTAGCACCTATAAATATACAGAAGTTCAATATACTTGTTCGTAATATATGAATTTTTTCACTTGTTTTTGTTTTACATTTTCGCTCGTCAAGAGTCTTCCGTCCAAGCCACACCCTAAGAAACTTTGGCCAGATAAAATGTTTTATGCATAGGAAAATGTGCAGAATTGAACATAAAATGTTTTTATGAACTGAATATTGAGAGAATGCAGAGGAATTACGTGTTTTTTGTCGTACTTAGTCCCTTTCAACATAAATGTTTTCGATTTTAGTTCTAACTTACCTTTTCAAATCTATAAGCATTTTCTTTTAGTTCTTTTAAAGGGTTACTAACTTATTACTAGAAATTCATCGATTTAGAGAAAAACTAAACAAAATGGTTATTTTTATAACAATGGATAAGGTCGTTGCATAAATTTGTACATTTAGAAAATATTTCTGTCAAAAAAATTGTCAGATGAATTTATGTTTAATGCAAGATAAAGATTGACCGTGAAAAAGAATCTATCCTTGAAATAATAACTGTACAGAATCTGTCAATTCAGGATATACCGGTACAAGGGATATAAGATTAGTATGAATATTGACTTTGATCAACAAAACCAACATTTACCCTTTACTCAATAGAATACTTATAAATATTCCAATGTACAGTATACCTGTCATGAGACCTTCCATTATTTCCCGATCAGGACAAGGAGCACATGGCGGGTGTGACCAGTCGGCAGGGAATGCTCACTCTTCTATGGCGCCTGATCCCACCTCCTCTGTGTTGAAGGTCCGTGATTGCTCTGCTCCTCTTTTATATTGTTTTATGGACTTTTTATCTTGAATACTGTTCGTTATCTCCATATGTTTCACCTCATCCCCCCCTGAAAAACGAAGGGATACATTATAATTAAGTTCCGTTGCATTCTGTCCGTTTTTTCTGTCCCTCTGTCTTTAGGTTAGAGTAGCTGTTTTACTTGGTTTCTGCAATTTATTTCTTCATAGGTACATCTTGTAAAAAGAGTAAGAAAAGTAAAAAAAGAAAGAGTAAAGTGCAGCTTTATGAGGTATCTATCAAATGAGTGCTTCGTTCTGCTCTCATATGGGTTTTACCGGAATTATTCTGTCTTTAATTTTTAAATTAGGCACCAGACAATACTTTAGAAACTTATAGGTTGGGACTTAATGACCAATACAACATAAATATTTTATTTCTAATATTTCTAATATATACATTCATTATTTAATATCGATACAAATTGTTCTCATTGTTCTTCTGAATTGTTGAAGAAAAAAGGGTTTTTTAACTTATTATAACGTTTCTTTTTTATTTTAATTACACTCATTGTATTCTTCAAGATTTCTAACAAAACGAATTTCAATCTGAATTATATTTTTCAACCTTTTAGCGTGATGTTATCAATCCCAACAGGTTGTCCATATTGATTGATTAGAAGGCAGACATTCATTACGTCTGCTTTGCAATGTTACCTTTTTGTTAATAACAACAGGAAACGAAGTCAAATACATGTGTAGAATACAATTCATATGTCAGGTCATAACAAAATATGTAATTTATAGCAGACTGACAGCAGTGCTCATTTTTTAGTATTTGCTTCGAATTTTATCAGAGTATTTTATACACCTTCTCATAAAAGAAAATATAACAAAAGGATTGTTTTAAAATGTTGACAACAACCATTTTATATGTTTACTAACGACTATACATATACATGTAGTTTAAATAATTAACTTAAAATTATAGATTTGAATAGGTGACTAGAAAAATGAAAAGAAAATATAACAAAAGGATTGTTTTAGAATGTTGACAACAACCATTTTATATGTTAACTAAAGACTATACATGTACATGTAGCTTATAACTTAAAATTATAGATTTGAATAGGTGACTAGAAAAATGAGAGTACAACTATTTTAGTACGATAAAAAATAGTGCGAATTCACGGATATAATCAAGTTTTCTTTGATCACCCACTTAAAAAAATTTTACGAATTTCTTATGAAGTACAGATATTGCAAAGTAATTTGATTGGCTTCCAATTTGTTTGACTTCATTATAACCTAGTTTTTTTTCCATAACTATTCAACAACTTTTCCTCACTCATCAATATTTTTAAAGTGACGACGCAAACCATTGAAATAAATTTAATTTTGATTTATAGATATAGGTAAAAACATTCATTTCTAGAAAAAGGTTGCGATATTGCTACTTGAGCAAAATTTCTAAAAACTTCAATTAAGTGAAAGTTCTATATCAAGTAGCAACACTTCCCAGAAACTGCAGCTATAGAATGAAAAAAAATCATTATACTTGGCATGCCTTTGCAATAACAGAGTTCGTGTATGACTTTTTGCAAAAACAAAATTCAATCTTAACAGTATACATTTAATGACTGGGTTTGAGGACAACCGTCTGTTGGACCCAAGAGCCTCAGAGGCCGCTAGGCCGAAGACAAACAATTTGGTTCGAAGGACGACAAAATACAGTCAATATTTTTTAGCCTTCATTTTACTTTCTTTTAACCTTATGTGTATCATGTGCCCCCTTTCGTGATTAAATTTCGTTTGTTGATGTTAAATTTATTTAAAATCTGCCTATTTCCTCACTGTTGAACACCAATCAATGCAAATTAAATTTGGCTGTCCCCGCCCATTGCATGACGTAAGTGGTCCAGTATATAATCGACAAGTTTAGTATTTCGCACCGCGGTCAATCAATGATTTGAAATTGTAGACTTTTTGTTTTCCTTACTCAATTTTTTTTATGTTCCTCTCGAAACTTTTTTCACTCGTATGGAGAAGCCACCACATGTTGGTGGAGAGCTGCAATTTTGTCCTTTACTCAGCGCTTAAAGGGTCTTTTTCGTGCCAGTATTTACTGCAACATGGGACCTCGGTTTATACAGTCTAATTCGAAAGACCGGTCTCCATGTCCCACAGTGGAATTCGAACCCGCTAGGTAAGGATCAACACTTACCTTCGTGACTCTAGAGTATACGCTCTAACCACTGCGACTATCAATGGATTAATAATGGAATTTCAATCCAGTGTTTTCTCAGATTGCCTACGTCGAATTTTACTCGTCCATGTCGTTGTATATCATCAAATGATTAGAACGTAACAGACAGAAATGAAGAAAGCCGCTAAAGTTAATGATCTTTATCCATTATCCATGAATGTGGTTTCCATTTTTTTAAACATCGATTTTGTAAAACATAGTACTCAAAGGAATGCGTCCTTTAGCAAAATTAAAAGCATGTCTTAAAAGTTTACACTCTTGTTTGATACAATGTTTTTTAATTTGAATAAAATAAACATGTAAAAATATTATTTATTAAGGTTTTTCAAAAGCAAATAAATGGTTGTTCATTATTCCCTTTTTTTTGCTGATTGATCCAACGTAAAGATGACAATATTCAAAGATGAAATATATTTGCTAAAACTCCATACATATACGAAAGATGTTTGAAAAGTTCATGGACATCTGTCATATCTGCATGTCATATGTTATCCAAATTTGCTAGAAATATTTGAACAAAAAATTCAAATGATTTGTATCACTTTTTTAAAATCACATTTCATTTTAAACTAATCCAGATTTTTTTTTAAATGCAAAAAATCGGATCGCGGAGCGGAATTAAGTAATTTAGAAGCAATACACAAAACGATGTCTGTAGCTATATTCTCTGTAAAATGGAACAAAAACAAAAAAAAATCATAAACGTTCAAATTTGGAAATGTTACATTGATTCATTATTCATATCCAAATTATGGCTTATTTAAGATTTTGCTCTTTTGAAAAGAAATCAGCTTGAGAAATAGGTAGTCCTCATTGAAAACAACAAAAATGATGACGTTGTAGAACATCACGAAGCAGCGATGCAATTTTTTTGTTTTACTTGGGAAATTCCTGAATAAACTGAAAATATTGGAGGAATACAAGAAATATGTCACAAGCGAGTTGTGTATGCATGTGTAAATGACACAGGTGGTAATTGAGTGACTGAGACCTCATTGGACGAATGAAACATGTGGAGTTAACGAACAGTATTCAAGATTAAACGCCTATAAAACAATACAAAATAGGAGCAAATACGGACGAAAAACATCAACATAGTTGGGATCAGGTGCTATGGAGGAGTGAGCATCCCCTGCCGATCAATCACACCCGCAGTGTGCTCCTTGATATGATCGGGAAATAACGTATAAATCCGTCGTCAAATCATTGTGAAAATAATGCACTTATACTTAGTATGAAAAACGTCAGTCAGGATTAGACTTAAGGATATATTGTTTTTGCTGACAAGTTCATTGTATCGACCATAGAACTTACGAAATGATGACTTGAAAAGAGACTGCTGAAAATCTTGTTTCATCAACTTGTAGGTCAATAATTTACCTCCATTTAGAAATTGTTTATACATAAACCATGCTTTTGCGTATCGAATCAATTCCGTAAGCATGATAGAAAAGTTAAAGTCATTACGTTAATTATGGAGCTTCGTTGTTAGATAACAATTAACGTCTTTTTCAAGTAAAATATCCAAATATGAAATAGATGTGTCAGAGTCTATTGTATCTATTATCTCAAGCTAACCAGGATATATATATATATTTTATATATTTTTGATGAAAATTCCAATGTTAATAATGCAACAGACATTGTATTTTTCTTGGCAGTTAATTGCTTCCATGTATAAAGTCTTTTAAAGTCTTTTTTGATGTAGATCATAGTCAATATGTTCTTTTTTTTAATTTTTTTATTATTTTTATGTACAACTAATTAAGTCCGCTGTATATTGAGATTTTCATCAATAACCAATATTATATAAATATCTTAATTTATTATGGAATTAATGGAGTTACTTAACTGGTCGTAATTTAAGATAAGATATTAATATTAACTTTCAAATGAATCCCCAAAATCATGCTAAACTAAATTGATATGGAAACATCTAATCACGAAACAAAATACGCTCCGTACCCTGAAATCAGATATATTAAGAGATAACGAACAGTATTCGACTTCATAAGTCTATTAAACATTATAGAATGTGAGCGGAGTATACATGGACCACAAGAAGTGGGATCAGGTGCCATGGAAGACTGAGTATCCCCTACAGTCTTTCAAAACTGGATTTTTTTCTGAGTACATCATGTACATTTTGTCCTCTCGTTATTCACCAAGTGATTCAGAAAATGAATCACCTATAAACAGGAAAAAAGGTCATAACCCTTTGATGCTACTCTATGCACATGTAAAGTCAGTGATTTTTGTCATCTTCTTTTGCATAGTAGCATTGGAGATTAATATGGAAATGAATGGATACTTGTACAGAAAGACATAGAGGTCAACTTACAGATATACAATTGCATTCTCCTTAATATTTCCAATTCTGCATATAGAGAATATTACCATGTTGGGGCACTAATGAGTGGAGAAAACCCTCAAAGATATCATTTCGATTTTTACATAAAAAATAATACCCGAAATACAATTTCCATGTTTTATACGGTGAGCGATAAATTTTATTGTATCGGACAGAAAACCAAATGGCCAGTACATTATCTATTTTCTGAATTTAAAAATAAATTATTCTTGGATTTGAAAAAAGTTATATCACATTTATTCTTAATTAGTTTTTCTAGATAAAATAAAGAAAGGTGGAAAATGTATTTCAGTTTAATAATTCTATTAATCTTTTTTTAAAAAATCGTAACGTGCAAATGGTTAGGATTTTAATTCAAGATAAATTTTACTTTTAAGAAAAGTGAACGTTTTCGCGAAGCTCATTTAAAAATTTCGTGTTTCTCCTACAACAAGATTATAAAAATATTGCATTGAATTACATATGTTTTCCACGTAGTATTTCGTAGTATTTCGCGAAAGGCTGATCGGAATTCTGGACTTCTAATATTGTAGAGAAATGGATTCAATGTAGAATTTGTGTATGTATTTATTTTTGCATATATCGTATATCTACAAAGGAAATAACACAATTTAGACCAGGCCCCAAGGCCTTAAACTGAGAACGGACTTGAGTCAAAAATTCAAATCAATATATCTTTAAAAATGCCGTTGATAAGAAATCAACATTTTTAACAGAATATTTAAATTGGAATAGTATGCAAACCTAAAAATTCTTGGTAACCGCATGTCTTATAAATGGCAAGCTTTTCAAAATCAAAATTTTGACTTAAAGTCTGTTATTGTATGGTCTCCAGTGACCATTTTCACCAAAGACCTTACGCATACGATGATTTATTTTACCATTTCTCAAAAAGAATCTAAGCTCTTATAGGTCATTAAAAATCTTGTTTCTTTAATTGTAAGTTAGTAAAAATACTGAAGAAATATATAATTATTTAACAAAAATGAAAGAAATGTTAAGTTTCCATTTTTGACGTAAGATTTTTTGCTAAAAGGGCTATAGGTCTGTATTCGCCACTAAGGGCCATCTAGCACCAGCACTTTCTGTGGCGCTTACAGTCATCTCGGTCCCCTCCTCCCACCATGGAATGATCTAACTCAACGTCACTTGAACAACTGATTAGTTATAAACTATTCTGGTATTATACATTGTATATGTTGTTGCAAGCCGGTCTGATGAGTGATATGGGTTTTCAGAATGATCGTTGATGAGGTACATATTACGATATAACCCCGATTGCACCGTTCAGAATAGAATATTATATTTATTATTCTTTGTGGATCAGGCCCGTAGGAATGAATTTTAGCTGGATGGGGGGTGGGGGTGGGGTGTTCACCCCCTCCATCGGGGGGAAAAATACAGCCATATATTTTCTGTTTTTTTATTGTCAGTGGGTACTATCAAAAACCCCCGTTCACCCCCTCCATCGACTACGGTCATGAATTTTAAATATGATAAATTTGCGAACATAAAGTTCTTTCCTATTATTTTATACATGTATCAAGAATCTCTTTCTCTTTCTTTCCTTCTCTGTATGTTAGTTTTGGTGTTGATTCTCATAAAAAAAAATTATGAGTCAATCCGAAATCAATCTACTCAATTCAATTCCAGGTTCAGGTTACATGAAGAAGTGTACTTTTGTAGGACTTTCAAACAATTTATTCATTGCAACATTACACATTAATTTATAAATATGGAAATAAAAGGCAATTTCCTTCCATGCCTTCATGTTGCCTTTTTTTCATACTAAGCTAACCCCCCCCCCTTCCACTGATAAAAACTTGACATTAAAATATTTTGTCAACAACAAATTACGTTAAATAGGAAACGAAAGATTTCTGAAAAATTACATATATTAGGATTACATATATTATGATTTATAAACTTTCAAGGACCCAGTATTCAACTTGGTGATAGAGAGATTCTCGTGTATATTAAGTACATTGTTAATAATTCTCCCCAGAATGATTGAGGAAATTAATTTTCATTTTTATATCGAACTATGTGGGCATTTTCTTTCCAGACAACTATAAAACTACCCATTGATTCTGTCCATGATTTACATTCATTTGGGATTCGGTTCCTTCCTATTTTACCCTTTGGCATCGCTATGGCCAGGCAATTAGAATCACTTTTTCCAGACATAATTTCTTCCATAGGATAGGATTATTGAAAGTCCAGTTGCCACCACCCACTTTTGGTTGCAGTATTGTCAAAAAAGGATGATGTAAGGGTAATGCTGTGTTTGAGTAAAATAAGAAATGACACTTAGATAAATAAGATTTCCCAACCACACCCACACGAAATAGGATTTTCAAGTTCGGTAATCTTTTTAAGCGTATCAAGCTTTTTTAGGTAAATAAAAAAAACTCCTTAACCCCCCCCCCCCCCCCCCCCCCACACCTTCAAAAAATGATGCTTGACGCTTTGATGTTGTCATGGTCTTTTGTTTGTAAGACTCATAACATAAAATGTATTAGAAGAACTTGGGTTTAATTCTACAATTGGTAAATCAACTTACTAGTATACTCATAGCTCCGTTCTAAGGAGTAAATTCTTCAAAACTATGTTCAGTTTTAAATATTTTTAATATTCCAAACAACCAGAATGAATTTGAATTGACATATCTATGTTGGATATCAAAACTTCATTAAAATCCGATCAAACCAAGATACAGAGGGGGTTCAGAAAATATACTACCAAGCTGTTTTAGACACCACAGAGTCTGACTATTTGGATATTTTACTATAAAAAGACGTCCATGGTTATCTCACAACGAGGCTTCATAATAAACGTGAAGATCTGAACTTTTCAATTGTCAACTTTCCTTACTTCTGAAGTAAAATACCTTTGTCACCTGCACATTGAGTTTGTATCTCTCGGTTGATTTGATACGGAAGTAAATGTTCCACAACGAGATAAGTTATGGGCAAACAAGTTGATGAAACAAGAATATCAGCAGTCTCCTTTTACATCATCATTTCGTTTGTTCTGTGGTCGATACAATTGTCAACAAATTCATTTTATCATTTGAGTCAAATACTGACTGAAGTTTTTTTATTTCGATTGTTAGGACGTTATTTTCACACTGAGTTGTCCAGAGGTTTTTCTGTTTTTCTCCGAAAATGACAAGGAGCATACGGCGGTCACCAATGGATGCTCACTCCTCCATGGCACCTGATCCCACCTCTGATGTTTTGGAGGTTCGCGCTTGCTCTTTTGCTATTTTGTAAAGTTCATTGGACTTTTGAGCTCGAATACTGTTCGTTTCTCAATATATTTCATGACTTCAAATGATTCTGAAAAAGCCGAAAATGTTAAAAAGCACACAACAAACAGAAAATGAAAAAGTATGTAACGACTAACTAAAGTGTCTCATGGCTGATTTTGGAAGTGCGTGCTATGACTTGTTTTATAATGTCCTCTGTGTTGTTCCTTCAAAATAAAAGTTTATTTAGAATTCAATAAAAACTGTAGGCCCCGCCCCTTTATGCAGCCTTAACAATGCTGCAAAGATGTATAAGTACAAAATAATGTCTTGTGTTCTTCATCAAGAGACAAAATGATTTCAATTTATCTGCAATTCGAAGAGTTATTTGAAGTCTAATTGCATCAAACTTTTAAGAAAAAGTTTTTGCTACAAAAAGGTTCATAAGGTATATCGGGACCAAAGGAGATGAATTATTTACTTCTCAGCGAACACAGTAAATTACATTTTGAAACATGCAAAGTGTCAAAAAGTACATGTGATAAGCCTTTCATAAAAGAATATTTAAATGAAAATTGTCTCTTTTTTAGTTATTAAAAAAATCAATATATTCAGCCCTACTCGTATTAAAGTACATATAAACGAATGAGTGAAAATTTAAACTTTCCCTATGCACATACCCATTCCCTAATAATGGCACATTAACTTTGGTTATGCAGAGCAGATCAGTTTTACAAAATGTCATGGTGTCTGTACACATTTAAGTTATTTACATAATTGTCTTAGGTTTTCTCTCAAAAAAAGAACAGGTATCTAAATATGATTTCTGTGTGGTGTAGATTTTATACATCTACCGTATATAATAGCCTTAAAAGAGCACAACCAGAAGCGGATACCATAACGTTGTAACATCTGCTTATTATTGGATGATAAGCTCTGAATGAATGACAGACGAAGTTAAAATTTTCTTGTTTTAAATTAAATTGATCAAGGTATGTTTTGCTTCTCAACGTCGAATGTTTCTATCAAATTAAATAAAACGTTGTTGTGCAATAAGAGTAACATTATAAAACGTTTATTTTAATTTACTATTATTTTGTATGTAAACAGTTCAATGAAAATATCTACAGATAACAGGAAAACAAATGGAAGTCTGTCAACCATTTGAAACAATGTCTTCCGATAGTAATGTAGATGAACAACGTGAGCGGGGTAGGTACTACTATCGTACTTACTCGTAGGTTAAGATTAACAATCACGTGAAGAAAGTGTCATCACATTGAATAAATCAATTAATCGTACACAGAAAAATAGGCAAACGCTACCGGTTCATCTCCGTGGCATGGATTTTATGATAAGACAGTTATTATTCTTATTTTCTGATTTATGTAAAAATGTATTGAAATAATAATTTTCGTTTACAAAAGTAAAGAAGTTTGCATAAAATAAATCTTGAGGATTAATTTCAGTCTTAAAGGTTTAAAATATATATTCAAGAATTTATTTGAACTAGGTGAAGTGAGTTTGCGAAAGAGAAAGATAATTTTAATAATTTTTGGAGTATTGCTGATACTGACCTTTGCGGCTTTCATAACGATTTTAGTCCTATACTTGACAGGTGGGATATTTACCCGTTAATGTGATTAATCGAGATTTTATATCTTTTAAGTAAAAATAAGCTAATATTATGTATATTGGGCTATAAGGTATTTTAATAAAAAAATTATTTTGATGAATATGGTACAATTTTAGGTAATATTTTCTTGTTATGTTTGAAAACTATTGGTTCGTTGGGATTTAATGTCTTTGGTGAAGAATTTCGTAGTAGTTATATATATGACAGTCTACATGTCGTGGTGGACGATTGAATACCCAGAAAACAACGAAAATTAACATACATGTAACACCCCAAACACCCCTCGAGATTTAGAGATTTCACAATAGACTTGGCATAACAACTGTTTTGCTTTTAAAGGCGCAGTTAGCAAGGTTGAAAACATAATAAAATGGTTTTTAACAACATCGGTAAACTTCTCCTCTATCAAGATGGTTTAGTTACTATTTCAATCTTATACAGGAGGCTAACTATGGGAGTGACCGATCGACAGGGGATGCCCATTTCTTCTACTCACCTGCATTATGCCACTTTTAGGAGTCTATTTTCAGGATTGGAGTTAGATAAAAGTCATATTCACCTACAAATCATTGAAGATTTTTTTATCCCATGTTTAATACTTCACAACCAATGTTTTACACTGTTTTGACATAGGACTCCACTTTATTTTACTTCATCACGCTAACACAAAAACTATTATGACGTCACAACTACCCTTAACTGTGGGATATCAAAAATTAATCAAATGAGTCATATCCACGGGATAAAGGGGTAAACATGGGATAAATTACAATAATCACCTGAGAAAACACAAATAATGGATTTTGTATTATTACTAGGTCAATTTAATATGTATACATGTACCTAACATTCACTCATTTTAGTGAAAGCATAAAAATATTTTAAAAAAGTCTTGTTCTTAACTGGAAAATAAAAATTATCTTTGGAAAATATAATAAGCTGGTCTTTAGCATATGATACCGTCTTATTGGTGATCTTTCCATGTAAATAATCGGTTCCTTTTAATTATCCAAATAGTTAACAAAGTACTTTTATAAAAATCTTTGGAGTTAAGAATATGAAAATGACTCACAAGAGTTCAACAGTGTAGGCAATAATTATCATTGAAAATCAATAAAATATATAAAGTTTTTGTTGCTTTTTTTTTCTAATTAATGGTAAGCAATGGTAGACACAAGCTTTTTTCTGTTCAATTAAGCTTTTTTTTTTGTCTTTTTGTCTTTTCCTATCATTTTTCCTCATGAAATATTATACTGTAAACCAGTTTTCATGTTTAATTAAAAGATGTAAGTTGAAGTTTTATTTTTAAAAGAAATATTTCTCGTAGATAAGCGGGGGAAATGATTAAATACTATGTCGAATGTCTGTTTTAAGTCTTGGTATTTTCTTCATAATAATTAACATTTATTTAACTTAATTGAAATAATTCTTATTCAAAATGCATTTTCAAAAAAGTGTTCATATTTATTTTTAGGGCAAAGAACAAAGGAACAAGATGAAGCTTTAAATCCAGGTACATTTTATTTCTTTACAAAATCCTCTCAAAATGATTTTTTTACATTACCGATTTAATGAAGGCGTGAATAATGGAATACATCGTATATAATTGAACTGGTATTTCAAGGATGATGCCTGATTGTCTAAGAAAAGGTCTTTTATGATTATATATTGAAAGTGCATTAATTCATTGAAAATCTTTTCCTTTGTTCCTGGGTTTAATGCCAATGACCTAAGTACATATTTAAGATGAAGAAAGGTGCCTCTTCCAAAATGATTAATTTCAGGGCCCCTGAGTCAGGGGTATCGGGGAGAGGGGGGGGGGTAAATAGTCTAAAACAAGGTCAAGGTCGACAGCCATGTAGCAAGTAGGTGTAAATAGAGCTCCGTGAAATATACTTAAAACAGGGATAATTCTACTCCAGCATACGTGAGTTTGTGTTAAAGTGTTATGTAGTGATCATAGTACCATATACTAGTAGGGGAATTGAACTTAAAATTTAAATCATGTAAAAATTCTGTCGAACATTTTTGTCAGAGTTAGTGAAGGCATGGTGAGTAGATCTCAGCTGGGATCTCCATTAAAATGCCAAAGCAAAATAAACACAACAAAAAAAGAGCAAGATTAAGTGAAGCAAGTGATTCCTCTATGGCTAACTCAGATAACGATCTTCACAAACTAGATGAATTATTAGAAAGTTTCTCGCATGATGAAGAAACTGCTAGAAAAGCTGTGAGCATTATCCTTAATAAAGAAGTGATAAAAAATGTCATCTCAGAAACATTTGCTGATAAAATGAACATTATGCAATCACAAATAAACCAACTAGAGACACGTCTGGATGATTTAGAACAGTACTCAAGAAGAAACTGTCTAAAATTAACTGGAATTCCAGAAAATAAAGAGGAAAATATCGATGAAATTGCAATGAGGGTCATTAATAAACTCGTCCTATCTCCAGAAAATACTTCCATTGGCTTTGACAAGATTGGACGGACCCACCGTGTGGGCAGATTTCCAGGTAAAACCAATAATGCGGCCGGACCCCAGCGACCACGGGACATTATTGTCCAGTTCCTATCATATAGAGATCGAGCCATGGTATACGCCCATAGAAGTAATCTTAAAACCTTCAATGATAATGACGCAAACGGTTACAAAATCTTCGTTAACGAGGCCCTTACGAAAAGAAGAAGTGACTTATTGTTTCAGGCGAGGAAATTCGCACGGGAACAGCTGATTGACTCAGCATGGACCTATGACGGGCGAACGATTGTAAAAACGCTGAATGATAAGAAAGTAACAATTAACTGTCTCAGTGATTTGCAAAAACTAACCGCCCCGAAGCCACAGACGTCCACACCAGCTCCCCAGTACGGGTAAACTACCAGTATGCACAACTCATATTGTTGAGTGGTAAGACTTTAGTGTATGGGGATTTCCGTGTCTATTTATAGATCAGTGGAAGGTTTAAATAAATAACATTCTGATCATGATTACATGACTTGACTTAATTTGCGTTTAAGCGTTTTCTATTCATCATAGAAATTATAAATTATTAAACACGTCTAATCAATGATTTTCTAATCATTTTGATATTTTACGGAGCAACAATGCTCATCTTGTATACATGTACTTACATGTAATGAGGTTTTTGTACATACTTCTCATTATAGAGATATCTCTACTTCGTATTGCTTGTCATTACAATACGAAAGATGTCATTCCTTCAAGACATTTCTTTTCTTATTTAGTTTGTATATATATTTTTTCTTGTTTTGTTTTTTCGCACACTTATTTTTCTAGTAATTGTTCGGATTTGGTTCTGTGTTTAGTATTCTTCCATGTATATCCGGTTTTATACAGATTTCCACGACCCATGGCTTTGCTCGCTATCTTCCTTGAATATATTCTTATTTTTGACACCAATGATTGAATTTGTGAATAGTATATCTAAGCCATGGATAGTAAGTAGTTTTTTATTTATCCCTTTGTATGTCGCCAACTGCAGTGATAAATATTCTAATATTCATTATCATGTCACTGTGGTTCGCATTCTTCTAATACTTGGATGCATTGAAACAAACCCAGGTCCTTCAAATAATATGAGACTTAGTTCATTGAAAATAGCACACAACAATGTGTGCAGCTTATTACCAAAACTTGATATTATAACTGCAGAACTATCACATTTTGATATTGTAACAATTAGTGAAACACATCTTGCTTAAATATCTTAAGAATGTTAAAATACACACTTAAGAGGGATGCTTTGATAAAAATATATTTTGCTTTTATTCGTCCTGTTCTTGAATATTCAGATATTGTATGGGATAATTGTACTGAAAGAGATGCAAAATTACTTGAAGATGTTCAAGTTGCAGCTGCACGAATAATAACCGGTTTAAGAATCAATTCATCAAGATCAAAGCTTTATGAAGAGCTTGGCTGGGATAATCTTGAAATAAGAAGGAAAATACATAAACTAGTTTTATTTTATAAAATAGTGTATGGATTAGCACCCCAGTATTTGCAAGATTTATTACAACAATGCATTCTTCCAGATAATTCTTATCCCTTAAGGAATCAGGACAATCTTACATTTCATATTCCACAAGCCAAAACAACTTCATTTATGAAAAGTTTCCTCCCTTCAACTATAAGACTTTGGAATGATTTACCATTTAATATCCGAAACCTTTCTTCACTTACATCATTCAAGACTGCCATAAAGAATATATACTGCATAAAACCTAAGAAATATTACAATATGGAAGTCGTAAAATGAATATATTGCATTGTCAGTTGCGAAATAATGCTAGTAATTTAAATGCTGACTTATTTAATCATTTTTTAAAGAAAGATAAAAGTTGTGACATGTGCGGGTTTAGTTCAGAAACATCATATCACTATTTTATGAATTGTCCAAAATACTGTATGCAAAGACAGAACCTAATACAAAACTTTAATACTTTGCAATTACCAATGCCTTTATGTTTACAACTTATTCTAAATGGAGACAATAATCTTACATACAACCAAAATATTGCAATATTTAAACTTGTTCAAGAATTTATTGCAACTACAAAGCGATTTGCATGATATTCTATCTGCTTTTGTTTTTCAATTGTCAAATCACAGAACCAAAACCTGTTTATGTTTTCTTATTCATTTTTTTAAATTTATACAATTATTAATATAATTGTCAGTCATATATGTTAAAATATAAATTTAAATTATATTATCAGCTCATATATTTCTCTTTTTTTTTTGTTCTCCTTAATTTGCCTTGTCATATACATTTCTACTGAATATATGCATGTATATATTTATATTTTTCAATGTTATATTAATAATGTTTACTTATACATGTATGATTTTGACCTTGAATTGTGGAAAGGACTTATATAGGCAGTGCCTGCTGTCCAATCCAATTATGTTTATTCATAATAAAATATTGCTTAAATTAAATAGTCTGAAAATAAATTAATGCTTTGAAATCTGCTCTTTGGTGTAAATCAATCATTTATGATGAAATTAAATTTATGATTTAATTTCCAAAATTTTGAAATATGTGGCCCTAGAGTCAGTGGTTCCTGTGCGTTCGGTGCACAACTGGTGGTTATAATGTGGAAATGCATTTTTTCTTTAATTGATGCTCTGATCTATCTCTGAGTATTTAGTAACCAAAGTAAGCATGCTAAGTGTATAGTTATGAAAGGCAATGATGCCTCTTTCAAAATTGTGAATTCACGTTCACATTGACTAGAAGCTGTTACATTGGCTCTTCAATTAATAGTGGCTTACTCGAAGGTTGATACCGGTATATGGAATTTGAAATATGAATCACATCAATAGCCAATGCAGAGAATTTAAAAAATGTAAATATAAGCAATGAATCAATATTTTTGAAGAATAAATTCTCAAAACAGCAACGGTGTGCTCAAACAAATTTAATAATGCGAGTCAGCACGTTACTCAATTTGTTTGCACAAACCGATGCAGTAATGATACTGTATCTTTCAAAATATAACGAAAAATTGCTTAAATGTAGGTTGGATATGATAAATATTGTGCAAAAAGAAAATCTTAAGAGAAATCCTTTCATACTTTTTATTTGAACCGAATCTGCTTACTGGTCAAAAGTCCCCTTTAGGTTTTAGCCTATAGGCCATTACAGTCAATGTAAAAACAGAACTACCACATTTTACTTCGTACAAGACAAAAGACTGTTTAATCGGTGAGACGGAACGTTTTATAAGAATACTTTTACGGGACCCTCAACAAGGTAAACAATTTATTTATTGCGACATTCAACATCGATGTATTAATGTGTATGTTAAAGGAATTTTCCTAATTACACGGTACTCTTCATTTTCCCCCTAACTCCTTCTCAACTGTTTTGGCATTATATCTTGAAATTGTGACATGATTGTATACTTACAGTCTACTTGATTCGTATAATATTTAAGATAAGTAAAATTGATGCAAAGCATCAAATAGGCCGCAAACAAAATTTAGCATTTCAAAAAGTACTTTCACATTTAAAAGCATCCATGCAAAGAAAGCACAAGATATTCAAAGTTGAAATAGTGATCATTTTTATTTCAGGCTGTCTTCAAACTCAAAGCAAAATGAATAAATAATTTTTAAAAATTAAATCGAAATTTTAGTGCATCAAATGGATTCATCGATGTTATAACGTCAATGTATAATGATAATAATTTATTGTCATCAAAATGAAGATTCAGGTCTCTCAAGATGAACCACGTGCTGATACCCTAGATCTTTGTCACTTGATTATGCTCATAATTTCTGCAGTAAGTTATGCTGCAAGGCGCGGTGCAAAATGTATAAAAAAATATCCCTGTGTCATTCGCAGCTGTAGCATAATCAAAACAATTTTACTGGTTCAACAACTTTTCAATTTTGTATTCACCATGAACTTTTATCACGTCATTTTACTTAGTAATCAGGAAAATCACGACGATTTCCCTTCATATCTTACACACTCCTAGGCTGGGGAGTAGCTAGTGTAAACTCTTTTTATTTCACCATAAATTATCAATTATGTGACGAGAAATGATTATGAAATTGAAACATAATAACAACAATTAATAATAAGTTTAAAACAAGTTTTAAAAATATTTTACTCATGAATTTATACATGTTATCATTTAAGAATTATTTAACAGAATAATAGAAAATAACATCTCATTTCCCCATGTGCACTTTCTAACACAACCACAAATAGATCGACCGCTGCTGCGGCCGAAAAAAACGAACGATTTTTAAAGGATGGTACTCATGGTACCTGAGTCACAAATTTTTATTTAATCCAAAAACTTACCCTGGCAGTCTGATTCACATAAAGAAGACCATATAGTTGATTTACTGACCTGTATGTCAACAAATGAAATTAAAATTATTTGAAAAACGACGAAAATATCATCCATGCAAATGACTTATTTCTGTGCTTCGATTGCTTGTTAATAATCATTTTACGACCTTATCTATCTTTCCTGCAAAATCTAATGTGAAAAAAAAGTCTCCTATTTTATAACTACCTCATTTTCCATTTGTCCTTTTTTTCTTTTTTCTAAACTAATGAGCTTTCTTTTTTTCATTTCTTATATACCTTTCCTGGACTTTTCTTTCCAGAAAACAATGACAGATAACGACTATCATCTGTAACACATTGATTCTATTCCTGACTTACTTTGGAATTTGGTTCCTTCCTTTCTTCCACTTGACATCGCTGTGGTCTTTCAAGTATAACAAAACTTTTTATTCTTTACTCTTTTTGCTTTCTTATGAACTATTTAATTTTGAAAATAGACTTGCTCAAGTCTCTATGTTTTTATTGTTTATTTTTTTATGAATATTTTTTTAAAATTCTTTATTCTTATTTGTATTGCTCTCCTTTGCTCTCTCTCATAGTTAAATGTTATCAAACATAGATCTATGTTTGACATTATCAAAAAGTATGAAAGAGAGCACTAAAACATAAAGACTTGAGCAAGTCTATTTTGAAAATAAAGGTCCAAGAAATAAGTGAAAAATTTTGACCTTAACTCATGTACAATATACAACGTATCAGACCTAGAAATTTCCATTTTTTCAATATGTTTTCAGACAACCGTGTGCCGGATGCGAGGCTATCAAATCTGCAAGGTTTAGTTTTTATTTTACCTAGATTTTAAAAAAAAAACACATGGTTTTAAGGATATAGTCACAATATGATCAAATTAACATATAAATCAGCTAGGGGGTGCATAATCTTTTAAAACCAAGTACATATATAGATATTTTAATGGTATTTAAAATCAAGTTTTTAAATGATTATATACTTTTTGACTACATGTTGTTAGATTTTTTTCGGTTTTAGACCAATTGTTGGAATGTGAGCAAAAAATCAAATACACCGGTTAAGTAGATAATTTTAAAAGATTTATTTCTATTAACTGATATGTAGTAACATACAAATAAGGAAGGAGCTTAAGAATATATTCACATTTTTTTATGTTTTATACAATAAAGAACAAAGGACTGTAATAATGTGCGGGGCCGATGATGGAGAAATCCGATGTGAAAACTCCAAAACTCTAACTATTTTGTCTGCCAACTATGGACGCACCGAGCCTACAGCTCAAGTTTGTCCGTCTAAGTCAGCTAAGATGGATGATACCAACTGCAGATTAGATGTGCTCAACAAGGTGTCTCAAGATTGCAACGGTAAAACACGATGTGCTGTTCCAACTAGACTGCATAACTTTGGAGGTCGCAGGGTCAACCCCTGTCCTAAAACCTATAAATATACAGAAGTTCAGTACACTTGTTCGCAATATGTTTTTTTTTCACTTGTTTTTGTTTTCCATTTTCCCTAGCCATGGGTTTTTGGTACTCTACTCCCCAGAAACCCTAGGCTAGCTAAGATGCTTTTTGTGTTGGAAAATGTGCAGAATTTAAATTAAAATGTTCTTAATAAACTGAATATTGCGAGATTGCAAAGGATTTTTTCCTACTTTCTCGCTTTCAACATTAATTCGATTTTACTTCTAACTTAGCATTTCAAATATATAAGCATTTCTTTAAGTACTAACAGAAGACTAATATATTCTGAAATTTGTTTTCATCTGTAAACTTTTGCTGAGTAAGATTTGTCTATATTTGTTATTTTATTGAAATACATGTATTAATAAATATTTTCCAAGTCTATTTCATTTTCCAAGACTAAGGAGAAAAAAATCAAGGAATTATTCACTTTTCTAAGCCTGTGAGATGATATTAAGTCTCCTTCAAAGAAAAAAGTTTTTCTCATCTGTCCTTAAAAGAATTTTTCAGTTGAAAAAATTATCAGATGATTTTATGTTTATGCAAGATAAAGTTTGACCAAGAAAAACAATCAATCATTGAAATAATCACTGTATAGAACCTGTCAATTCAAGATATATTGGTACACGGGATACATGTAATAGACTACAGCTGTAGAATATTGACTTTGTTCAGCAAAACCAACACTCACACTTTACACAATACAGTAAAGCATGATTATGGAGATAAGGAACAGTATTCAAGATCAAAAGACTGTAAAACAATACAAAATAGGAACAGAGCATACATGTACTCTATAACATCAAATGTGGGATCAGGTGCCATGGAGTAGTGAGCATCCCCTGCTGACCGGTCACACCACTTGAAAACCTTTAAATATTACAATGTAGAATATACCTGACACGAGACCTCAATTTCCCGACGAAACATAGGGATATATTACAATTACGTTCCTTTGACTTCTGTCCGTTTTTTGCACATATTTACATCTTTTAAAGAAAGTTTACATCTTTACAGGTATCAATCAAGCGAGTGCTTCGTTCTGCTCTCATGGTTTTACCAGAATGATTCTGTCTTTAAGCTTTAAGAGGAACCAGATATTACTTAATTACATGTATAAGAAGTTTATAGGTTGGGACGTAATGTCCTAATAAAACATAATATATTATTTCTAATATCTGCATTCATAATTGAATAGCGATAAAAACTGTTCTCATTGTTCTTGTGAATTGTTGAGCTAAAAACGAATTTTAACTTATCATAACATTTCTATTTTATTTCCAATATGTCTACTTCAAGATTTCTAACATCATATGTCAGGTCATAGCAGAATTTGTAAGAACGAGGGCGCTTTTGATTGGCATTCGGCAGGAATCTGGGCGTAATTGAAAAGTAAAAATTTTATCGACATGTCACATGAAATTTTATAATTTTTTTTATTTATTGGGTTCCTGTGCAACAGGAAAGGAAAATATTTTCCCAAATTGAGCTTTAATTTACTAAAAATTAACTTGAAAATTGGCCAGATCAGACATTTGGTACAAAATGGTACATTTTTAAACACGTTTTTCTAAAATTTTTCCTTCTCTGGGTCTTCTCTCCATGATTTTGAAACGTTATTTGTGTGTATTTAAATTCAAAGAAACGAATACACATTTTTAAAAAATGGAGAG
The DNA here is from genome assembly GCF_032062105.1 of Saccostrea cuccullata. Taxonomy (NCBI): domain Eukaryota; kingdom Metazoa; phylum Mollusca; class Bivalvia; order Ostreida; family Ostreidae; genus Saccostrea; species Saccostrea cuccullata. Next base: position 23,723 of record NW_026931846.1, read on the forward strand.
AAGACCCAGAGACCACAAAAAATGTACTTTTTCCCAAAAAATCCAAATGTGTGAATGTGGTGCTTCTTTATCCTTTTTAAATCATCTGTAGACGTGCAGCGGTGATAGCTCAGTAAGTAGGGCTACATGTTCAGTGCTATCGTAGCGAAAAGGTTTTGGTTCGAGCCTGGCATGGGGCGTTAATTTTTTTATTCATGCAAACAACCATTTATTTTGTCAGTTTCGTTTTATGTCCAGATGTATTAAAATTTTAAATTAGATAAATTTTGGTTCACTTTGGTTCTTCAGCGAAATCAGTCCAGTCTTCTATTCAGTCTGTAATGTACATGTTCACGTATCATGCATCTATGCATTAAATATTTTAGGTGTTTATTTTTTGTGAAATATTACTATGTTAATGTACCCCTAGGAGAAACAGGTATAGATGTTACAATATCACAAGTTATTTCAAACTAAATGAAAAAGAAACCTATGGACGTGTTTGTGAAATCTGACCAGCTATGTTCAGCCAACCAAATCATGGACATTTAAACAATAAATGTTTCGTACAAATGATTCCTGCAGATCACACGCCAAATGCGCCCATTTTCTTTATAGTAAATTGACAGCAGTGCTTATTTTTATAGCATTTGCTTCGAATTTTGTCATAGTATATTTGTAAACCTTATCATCATAGAAAATATTACAAAAGGATGTTTTCAGTATAGTGTTTCTTAAATTGCCTACGACAAATTTTATTCTCCATATCATTGTATATCATAAAATGGTTTGAAAGTAACAGAAAAAAATGACGAAAGCGACACAAGTTTATGTAATTTATCCATTATACACAAATGTGGTTTTCATTTTTTTTAAAACATCTACAAGTATTTGGTTTAACAAAGTACTCAAAGGATCTCACCTTTTGGCAAAATCTAAAGCATCTTATTAACGTTTACACTCTTGCAGTGATATATTTCTAATTTGAATTACATAAGCATGTAAAAATATTGCTTATTACGCTTTTTCAAGTGTCACAATGTGTGAATGATTGTTCATTTTGTCCCTATTCTTGCTGATTGATCCAAAATAAAGATGACAATATTCAAAGATGAAATGAAATATATTTACTACAATTATAAACATTTATAAATGTTTATGCCAGGTCACGAATTTTTTTTTATGATGCAAAATAACTTACTTGTTATAGAGCTCCTTCTAAAATCATTTGTCATGTTTATTGCTCGACACAAAATATACCTGATAGATTGATGTGATCGGCATCTTCACATTCAAAGAAAAAAGACCCCGTAAATGTCATTATAATTTTTTTTTTTCATTGGCGTCATATACCATTTTCTTAAAATGGTTCTGTCATTTTTGAGCCAATTAAGTTTAAAAGGAATGAAACATATTGAGATAACGAACGCTATTCAAGATCAAAAATTCATTTAAAAAATAGGTGCAGAGCAAACCTGGACCTCCAAAACATCAGAGATGGGATCAAGTGCCATGAAGAAGTGAGCATTCCCTGCCGACCGGTCACACCCACCGTGTGCTCCCTGTCATTATCGGGAAATAACGGGAAAATTCGTCGTCAGTTCAGTGTGTAAGCAGTGGACTTACAATTAGTATGAAAAACGTCAGTCAGCATTTGACTCAGTGATAAACTGTATTTGCTGACAGTCATTGTATCGACCTTAGAACTTACGAAATGATTACTTTAAACAAGACTGTTTGTTCCATCAGTCAATAATTTACCTCGTTTTAGAAATTTTTCATATTTAGGGCATGCTCTTGCGTGTAGAACAACTGAGTTATAATAACTCCGTATGCAGGTTGTGAAGGTATTTTGTTGCACAAGCAAGTGATATCGACGATAGTTAACTTAAAGTCATCACGTTTATCATAGAGCTTGATTGTTAGATTACAATTAATGTCTTTTTAAAGTAAAATATATACTTTGTGGTATCTTTTATATCAAGCTCACCAGGATATATCGTATCGACATAAGAATGTATGTTACCATTGTTAATTGACAGTACGTCGTCTATATACCTAAATGTCGAGTTGAAGGGCATAGCAAGTGTTTCCTTCTTTTCACGTATAAGATTTTGATCAATTTCAGTAAAATTAAGGAAGCAAAGGACATTGATCCAATCAAATGACACACATGTACATTAAAGCATTATTCTACGAAAATCGTCTTTACAACAAAAAATTGCATAAGATTCTTAATTTTGAGAGTTTCGTTAAAATGCTTAGGTTGGTATTGCATAATTTAGATAAGCAAATGTCATTTGCAGTACATGAAGGCGTCCCATTTCATCCAAGTGTTAATATTAAGTAAGTGATTGCACAAACCACTCTCAAATACTCAGCTGATGTTTCTTCTTATGGAGCATTATATAACCGAGTTAACTTTGTTAACAAACAAAGGGTTTGAAAAAAAGTGTCATTTATTAATTTTCTTTAATGATTTAAAATGATTATTCGACAAATCATGCAATAATTTTAACTTCAGAGAGAAAATAAATATATAAATATAACAAGCACCAAAAGATTTGCATGCATATTAAAAACTGCAAAACAGCACAGAATTAGTCATCGTCTAAATGTACCTTTAGTTAATGCAATTAATTAATGTTTTTCATCATGATGTCCACGAAAAACAGTGATTTTACAGCTTTAAGTTCTCCGATAGCCTTGATTTGTTTGAAACATTATATAAATGAAAACTGATTACAATACATGTACATTGCTTATTAAGTCTTTTTACTTCAGATTTTCAGTTTTTTTTTCCTTTTCATGTACAACTAATTATTAATTCCATTGTATATTGAAATTAACATCAAAAATCAATATTATATAAATATCTTAATTAATTATAGAACTAATATGGTTACTTAACTGGTCGTTTTTATGATCATTCATTAATATTAAGTTTAAAAGGAATCCTTGAAGTCATACTAAGTAATTTTCTTTATTGTAACAAAACAAAATATAGTTTGTTCTTTGACACAGGAGTTATGTCATCTGTTTCACTGACTGTACAATTTGAGGCTTGATTTCGACGACTCAGAATTGAATTAATCGACGAATCTACAGTGATTTCCGCCGAGATGATTTTCCTCTGTCGTCGAACTACAAACAGAACCCGCAGATAACACCCGAACAGCAGGAAGAAGGAACCGTGGTGACCCACAATTCCTATTACGATAACCATTTCTTGGTTCAACAACGGGTCCCAAATACAGGTGTCGTCTGCTACGTAATTCTGTACACGGTCCAGTACACACGGGGGTAACCATAACACCAATGAAAACAACCTGTTAACATAACTTAAGACATAAATATTTTCAAAATAACCTATCTGTAAAATTTTATGCTTTTTGTACAATTGCGTAAAATAAGATAATAATAATAATGATAATAAAGCAATTAAAAAAAGAAATTTTACAAATAATGATAATACAGTGAGATGTTTGGAGATAACAAAAAGTTTTAAAGTTGAAAAGCTCATGAAACAATTCAAAACATGAACAGAGCAAACATGGACCTCCGAAACATCAGAGGTGGGTCAGGTGTCATGGAGGAGTAAGCATACCCTTCCGACCGGTCACACCCGCCGTGTATTCCTTGTCATGATCGGGAAATAACGGGAAAAGTCCAATGTCATTACAGGGTGTAAGAATTGAATTAACAATTAGTATGAAAAACGTCAGTCAGCATTTGACTCAATGATTAATTGTGTTTGCTAACAAGGTCATTGTATCGACCATTGAACTTACGAAATGATGACTTTAAACGAGACTGCTGATATTCTTCTTTCATCAACTTTTTTGTCTATAATTTACCTCGTTTTAGAAATTGGACAAACGTATAGCATGCTTTTGTGTATCGAATCATATATAAACCCCTTATGCAGGTGATGAAGGTATATTGCTGCATAGGTAAGGGAAGTTGAAGATTTCAAAGTGAAAGTCATCACGTTTATAATAGAGCTTGGTTGTTAGATTTCCATTAACGTCTTTTTCAAGTAAAATATCCAAATATGAAAAGGTGTCTCAGATTCTGTGGTATCTTTTATCTCAAGCTTACCAGGATAGATGGTATCGACATGAGAAAGTACGTCGTCGATATATCCAAATGTAGAGTTGGAGGCCACAGCAAGTGTTTTCTTCTTTTCACGCATAAGATTTTGCACAATTTCTACTTCATATGATTACATAAGTTTTTAAGCAGTTCATTTTGGTAAAATCTTGTGATGTGTGTAAATGTATAACTTTTGTATCAAGGAAACTTAAAAAGTGTTCCCTGAATCAAATTCTTGCAAAATAAAAACCATTGTGTTACTTACAATTCATCATGAATAAAAAATGAATTTTTGGTATATTTGTCTTAAATAAATAATCACTTTACTGTAAATTTATATATTATGTCTGCGAACTTTTACAAGAAACGATAAGTTTTTTGTTTACGTATGTTTGTAGAGTGTGTTAATATGGGGTTCTTAAGAAACACTTAAAGTTCCTATTTCATGTAGAAAAAATAGATATGATAATATGTAGAATTTAATCGTGCAATTCTATAGATTTTAAACATCGAGTATTCCATGATCGAAAATAACATTTGAATCACATGCACTTTTAAATCAAAAATAAATGTTTGAATACTACTCGTATTACTGAAAGAAAAACTTGATAATGCAAATCTACCGGAAAGTTTTTCATCTTTAACAGGCATGTCAAAAAGTATTTTTTTTTTAGACGTCAATAGTACTTTGTTTTAGTAATCACCATGTTAGCAAGCAATATCTTAGCGATTGAAGAAGTCATGAAAATAAAAGATTAAAAAGTCCAATACATGGTAATGTATATTGTTTTTGAGCGAATAGTTACTTTGTTTTTCAAAGCAAAAAATGATTAATTTGGAATATCGCTGTTTATAAATTTTGATAATTCAAATATATCACGTACTGCACCTATATAAAATTCTTGCAATGTAAAAAGTTACTAGTTTTAATTTTTTGCATGAAAACTTTTTAAGTGATTTTTTTAACATAATGAATTGATAATTCTACATGTTTTCCATTCAAAACCACTTACAGTTATCCCCAGCAAAGAGTCTAGCCTAAACCATTTTCAAAGTGGAAAAACGAATTGTTGACAGTTATGACTGGTTGAAATTGTAATTAGTAGAACACCATTATGGACACTTCCTGATAATCATTGATGATTGTTCTTGAAGAGAAATACTTTGATGAACACAGACATCAGAATTAAGCTAAGTTATTTGGTTTTGGACATTTTACCTTCAATGCAGAACGATTTTTTCTGAAAGAATAAAACTATTAAACACATCAAATGGAATTGAAAGTTCTTTGATTCATAACTCATAATTTTTAAATATTGTATAAATGCCCTTTTTACACGGATAATTTGAAGTAAGCTAAAGCGAATTAAATTTTATCTTTACAGTAAGGATACTACGATGTCAACTCATGCAGAGCAGATCTATTTAACATAATGTCATGGTGTCTGTTCACATTTAAGTGGTTTTCATAATTGTATTAGATTTTCACTCAATAAAGTATAGGTACCTAAGTTTGACCACCAAAATGTAGCATGTGACTTACACATATGCGTCAAAATTTAATTTTAATAGGTTTCGCTTAGCATTCACATGGATCGATGCAAAGTAATTTAATGCGAAGAAAACTAATTCGATTTAAATGAATTTGCATTTAATTCTTCGCGTGAACGACGTCATCAGGGGATGCTTTCTTCTATATGACGCCTGCTCCACCTCTGATATATTTGGACCTTAGTATATCCATACGGTTTTTCTTAACTTATTTTAGATATTATTGGATATTCATATGATGCATTCATTTACAGCAAACTTTTAACTCTAAAGCATCTAATTTGGATATTTTTTTCTCTTTCCTTGAAAGAATACAAAAAAAAACACAGAAAATAATTAAGATCTACTATCAACCTTTCAATGCTGAAATCATTATTTAATAAGGATGTCTTAAAGATCAATGAAATGAAATGTTGGTGTGGCATTCCTCCTCAAATGAATTCTGATGAAATAAAATATCTGCTCAATACAATAATTTTTTTTCCCAAATCTTATTTTGCTTACTTATCTATATATAGTTGCAACACCTATACCTTGTAAGTTAGTAGGAGAGATATATGGTACTGAAGGAGATAATGTATATGTGTGGTGTAGATTTTTGGCATGAAACCCAACGCTATTCCACATATAAATATCCACTGTATGCTTGGAGACATTTGGAGATAATGAACACTAAAGACCATAAAACAATACAAAATAGGAGCAGAGCAAACACGAACCTCCAAAACATCAGAGTTGCGATCAGATGTCATATGAAACGAATACCCTTTCAGATGCGGTAATTTTAGAGATTGCTTGGATGAGGTGGAACTTCAATAAATGTATAACTGAATCCTGATTTGAAGACCAAACATGTATGTAGATTTTTTTTAACAAAATATGCTTCAAATGCATATTAAAGCAGATGTCCTAAGAACAGAACATAAGAAGTGCCAGTCGGAATTCCAACTGGTTTCTGGTGATTTTTAATTTTCTAGAGGTTCTTTAGACTTTTTAGAGTCCATATGTGATTTACACCACGTTCAGCATATTTTGTAGCACAGTATATGCATATGTGACGTTTCTGTATTAAAGAAGTGAATATATTTGTAAAATTAAATCGAATGGCGAATATTATTTACTACTTCCTAACTATATTTCTTTGCAAGAGGAAGCGATTCATAATTTATACAAACTTCAAATTCCTTCATTATGGACGTGTTTGACAAGTTTGGCTGAAATGCATCAGTGAATCTTGAAAAGTCGAAAATATAGAAAAGTTTACGTACAATAAAGGACAGTTTTCGATCGGAATTGCAAATTAAATATAGCCCTTGGGTCTGGAATATGTACTTAACAACCTCTGCCATTCACGGTTTTTGGTCGATTATAAATGCTTTGATTTGTTTTCAAAATTAAATTTTTGCTGCATCTTAGTATTAAAAGTTTAATTTAAGAAATGTACGTTTAAAAGTCTTTTGTCATCGTAAAATTTACGGATTTTTTTTCTCGCAATTTTATGATTGCCTCATCTCAATCTTTACTGCCTCTTTCATCATACTAGTACTTTCAATTCACTAATAATTTAGTAGATGCATTTATTGTATCGCGATTTAAAAATAATCTGCAAAACTATGGATAGATCTACCGTATATAAGAGCCAAATTTAAAACGAGCACTTACATAAGGGAATAGCATAAGGTTGTAACCATCTGCCTCAAATTTATACCTATCATTTTTATAGACGGACTAGCTCATTTGATTTATGAGTTGGACCGTAAAATGTTTCTTTTTAAAGTCTGAACCTTGCACCACACTTTTAAAGTTTTAAATTTCGCCTTTTCAGCAGATAAACTTGTGTTAAATCCTTGTTTCCTTTTTCTATCCTTGATACAAGAAAAACTAAAGAGATGTCAAATTGTAACAATCAAATGTACAGTTGGCAGTGAGGCGGAACAAGCCTCAGAATAAACACACTTTCTCCGAGGACAAGAATAACTCACTATGTGTTACTCAGTGCAGGTATTCTTGGAAGTATTGAGCTGCGACGAATTTCAGTTGTATATTTTCCTTAGAATTTAATCACAATGATTTTGGCTACATATATCAGTAACTGTACTCCCTTGGTTTTCATTTAGGCCTATATAATTTGCACACATTAATGACGTGTTTTATTATATCCACGGATAAATAGCCTAGACATAAAGAATAGAATTTCAGAGACAGTAGAGTTTACCATTATGCACAATGAGAAATAAAGACAAATATCAATTATTACGTTTAGAGATGACAAACTCAGAAACTCAATGAAAGGGTTTCTTCTACCTCTACTCACTAAAATAAGATTTAGGAAAAAACAAATTGTTAAATGTATTCAGCCTAATGTAATTAATCGGAACGGAAATCGACAAGCTTTTTGTAGAAAAAAAACCAAGCCCGGTCCTATAGGTCAAATCCCTCTTTGTAATGAAGTGATCCTTTAAAAGGTATGTTTTACTTCTCTACGTCGAATGTTTCTATCAAATGAAATAAAATGCTTTTGTGCAGTAAGACTAACATTATTAATTGTGGGTTTTTTTTTTTTTTGTTTTTTTTTTCTTATACAATTTTGTGTTTCAACAGATAAATTGGAATAAGATATATCGTACATGTAACAGGAAAAAAGTGAAGTCTGTCAAACATTCGAAATAATGTCTTCCGATAGTAAGGTAGATGAACACGTTGAGCGGGGTAGGCACTAGTTTTGTAGATTGATTTTGAGATTAGCAATCAAGTAAAAAAAACTGTCGTCACATTGAATAAATCTAAATATCGTACACAAAAAATAACTAAATGCTTCGTTTTCATCTCAATCGCATGGATTTTATGAAATGAATACTATTAATTTTATTTTCTGATTTATGCAAAAAAAAATCGTAAAACCTATTGAAATGATTTTCTTTATCAAAAGTACAGGAGTCTGCATTACATAAACCATCAGTTTTAATATATTTCCATTTCTAATTTTTCTCTCTGTGATAACTCTTTGAAAGTTAGCGGAGTTGATATCTTCATAATTCTACCGGAATGTAAATTACGCAGGTCGATAGGTCAGGAGCTAAGGAGGCCTATCATGCATTCAAATCTCGTGCGCATCAGTCTTTGTGTCTGATGCTAGGGAGGCCAAATATGCATGTAAATGCGTCTACCTTTGTGCTTGACGTCAGTGGACGAGGACAATTAAAATTGGCATTGGGGTCCTCGAGTAATTTAAATCTATGTCTACATTTTTAAAATCTAAATTTAAAATCTATTTCACAATGAAATGGAAATACAAGGAATCACTGTCTAGTTAGTATAGTATGCCAGGGACATCAACGATAGTGGGAAACATGGGATAATTTATGCAAAACGTTCTTCGCATACTATACTAACTAGACAGTGATTCCTTAAATCATTCTTCACAGAGACTTGTTTAACAGAGCAAGCGCTCGCGAACATTTCTATTGCAGGTATAAGGAATTTTGGAGAGAGCTCGCGAACGTTCGCTCTGTTGAACAGGTTCACTCATGTACTGTGATTTCCTCAATTTTCATTGCCATTATTTTTTGTGGATTTTGTAAAAGAGACGTTTTCGAAGATACGTAATTTCCTGGAAAAACATTGCCTATACAATAATATATTTCTTAATTCAATGAACATTTAAATTCTTTAATCTGCTCAACAACGAAATCCTCGAAAACTGGTGCTCAACGAAAATTGATGAAACTACAGTATATGTTTGAACTAGGTGAAGTGTGTTTGAATGCTGCAATGCGAAAGAGAAAGATTGTTTTAATATTTCTTGGAGTATTGCTGACACCGACCATTGCAGCTTAAATAGCGATTTTGGTCCTATACTTGACAGGTGGGATATTTGCTCGTTAATTTCATTGATTTAGACTTGATAACTTTTAACTAAAAATAAAACTGATTATATGTATTTTAAAAGGGATGGACTATAAGGTATTTTAAAAAGCTTATTTTGATGAATATAAATACTGTACAATTTTTGTGAGGTAAAATTTTCTTGTTTTGAGGCAAAACTATTGGTTCATTGGGATTTGATGTCTTTGATGAAGAATTTTGGGGTGGTATGAAATTTTACATTTCGTGGTTGACGAATGAATATTTCGAAAACAACGAAAATTAACACCCCCCACCAGACCCCGAAGAATAATTACTTTCACAATAGAATTTAACTTGGCATAACAACTGTTTTGCTTTTAAAGGCGCATTGAGCAAGTTTGAAAATATTGTAAAAATTGATTTTTGCATCATTGGTATTTTTAGTCTCTATCAAGATGGTTGAGTTACTACATGTATCTCAATCTTATACAGGTGGCTAACCGTTGATGTGAATAATTCTACGTAAATAATCAGTTCCTTTAATTATTCAATTGATTAGCAAATTACTTTTTTTGAAACCTTTGGTGTGAAAGATATGAAAATGACTGACAAGAGTTAAACATTGTTGGCATTATATTTCATCTAAATTCAATAAAATATATATAGTTTTGTTGATTTTTTTCTAATTATTGGTAAACAACGATTGTATGCACAAGCTGACATACTGTTTATTTCGATTTTTTTTTCTGCACCCTTTTTTATGAAATATTAAACTGCAAGACATGTTTTATGTTTAATTAAAAGAAGCTACTTCAACACCTGAAAATTTCAGGTGGGATCAGGTGTTTATGGAGGATTAGTCGTCCACTCCCACAAAGTCGGATTGTATAATGCATCAGTTGTCGCTTTATTTCATAAAGAAATATTTCTATAAGCAGATAAGCAGGGTAAATGTTTAAACTTGATTTTGGATGTCTGTTTTGGTGTTTTATGAAGTATTTTCTTCATAATAATTAACATTTATTTAACTTTCTTGAAAACTTTCTTATTCAGAATGCATTTTTATCTCACAAAAAAACTAACAACAAGCTGAAAAAAATTTACCGACCCAAAATGATGCTGGAATATTGAAAAAGGAAGTTGCAACCAAAGGGCCCTCAGGTGTTTTTATTAAAAGGGGCAATAATCAACTAAGATATTTCACAAGAACGATAATCACTAGGAATAAGTACTGAGATTTAGGTAACTTAAGGCGGCTATGCACTCCCTTCGATAAAAGCAGCTAATTCAATTCAGTGAACTAGCTTTGAATAATATTCATGTGAAATATTAAATATTGTATTCACATTAAGTCATGAAATGTTTCGTGCATGTATAAGACACTTATTACATTCCATGTACATTTCAATAGATTTAAGACTGAATAACCTTTTTTGGTTTGATGTTTTTGCCTGTTTGATCAGTATTTGTTTGTCAAACGTCCCTTAAGGATATTTGATACAAACCAACTTATGTCCAAAAAATTGAAAATAACAACTTGGGTCATGTTTAAATGACTAAAATGAATAAGTTTCACCACGTAGTTTTTAATTTTTTATTCAAAATTTCACAAAATTGGGATTTGAACTTTGAAGTGAAAAATATTTGTATAGATTAATAAGAATGGTTTCAGAAGGGTAGACTTTTGAACTTCACAGAAGGTTTACAATTTCTTCATTTTATAGAAATTTAGTATTTGCATCATTTGCAGTGAAATTAGGCCAAGAAATGTATACCTATCCAGGCATCCATTTTTTGTTTGTATCATCTGTCCTTAAGAAAAATTCACATATATATTGAGAGGTCACCACTTGCCGTTGTGTGGATTCAAATTTATACCTGTACACCGGCACTTAAGGCTAATGAACAATGGTGGATCTTTTTCTCGTACCAGCACTTACTTCAATGATTGATCTCGGTTTAAATTCATAGATCATCCAAGAATCGGTCTCAACGTCCCGCAATAATTGGATCCAGAGATGTACCGGAAAAATCAACTTCTTACCTCGCGACTGTAGAACAAAAACTCTAACCACTACGTTACAAAGACATCTGATGAAATCACCGGTCTGATAAGATTAGTGATGTTATCGTTGATGTGAAGTATTGTGAGGTCACCCGTCATGCAGCGTTTATACTATTTTCATTTGCCATACTTTATTTACGTTACATGTTTATTTGCCTATAACATGCATAAAAAGTTTGGAAATCTATGGCATTCAAAAGACCATAACACTAAAAACGGGTCAAAAAGTTAAAGCATGCGTTTTATTTTGAAGTCACAAATGTTTAACACCGGCGGAGAACAACGTCTTAAGCGAAAATTTAAAACAAATCACGTTCACGTTGACGAGAAGCTGTTACATTGGCTCTTCTATTAAAAGTGGCTTACTCGAAGGATAATATATGGAATTTAAAATATAAATCCCATTGGCAGTCAAGGCATAGAGTTTTAAAAATGTAAATATAAGCAATGAATCATTATTTTAGAAAGATAGTCTCAACACAGCAGCGGTGTACTCAAACAAATTTTCATAACGCGCTGATGCGAGTTACTCGATTTGTTTGCACAAACCGGTGCGGTTATGAGACTGTTTCTTTCAAAATTTAATGAATAATTGGATATGGTAAATGTTTCGCACAAAGAAAACCTGAAAAAAAATCCTTTCATGCTTCTTATTTGAACCGAATCTGCTTACTGGTCAAAAATCCCCTTCAGGTATTAGCCTATAGGCCATTACAATCAATGTAAAAACAGAACTACCACATTTTTCTTCGTACGAGACGAAAGAGTGTTTAATCGGTGAGAAGGAACGTTTTATAGGTTACCCTAGGGAAGTGTACTTACGGGGCACTCTACAAGGTAAACAATTTATTTACTGCGACATTCAACATCGATGTATTAATGTGTATGCTAAAGGAATTTTCCTAACTACTCTTCATTTTTCCCCTGACTCCTTCCAAACTGCTTTGGCATTACATCTTGAAATTGTGACATGAATGTATATCTACAGTCTACACGATGCGTATATGATTTAAGGAAACGAACCATTTTTATAGGATGGTACTCATGGTACCTGAGGCACAACGATTTATTTATCCATAAACTTCGTGTGGCACGCTGATTCACATAAAGAAGACCATATAGTAGATTCACTAACCTGTATGTCAACAAATGAAATTAAACTAATTTGAAAAATGTAAAAAAAAAAAAAAAAAACATCCATGCAAGGGACTTTTATTTCTGTGCTTTGATTGAATCTATATAATCATTTTACGATCTCATCTTTCCTAGCTGCAAAATCTAATAATTGAAAACTTTCGAATAATTTCCATTTTCTTGTATTTCGTCATCACTTTCTCCTCCCATTTGTCTTTTTTTCTTTTTTCCAAACTAATGGGATTCCTTTTTTTCATTTCTTATATACCTTTTTTCCTGGACTTTTCTTTCCAGAAAACAATGGCAGATAACGACTATGTGTTACCCACAGATTCCATTCCTGACTTACTTTGGGATTCCGTTCCTTCCTTTTTTCCACTTGGTATCGCTGTGGTTCTTGGAGCTTTGGTCTTGTCAAGTATAACAAAACTGTGTATTCTTTACTCTTTTTGCCTTCTTATGTACTATTTCATTTTGAAAATAGAGGTCCAAGAAATAAGTGCAAGAATTTTGACCTTAACTCATGTACAATACACATGTACATCCTATCAGACTTAGAAAATTCCATTTTTTTCAATATTTTTCAGACAACCGTGTGCAGGATGCGAGGCTATCAAATCTGCAAGGTTTAGTTTTTATTTTTATTTAAAGAAAAAAAACATTGTTATCAGTTTAGTCACTATATGATCAAATAAACATCAGCTAGGGGTGAATAATCTTTTAAAACCAACTACAAAGGTATTGTTAGTGTAAGTAAAATCACTTTAAAAAAAATGATAATATAATTATAAAGTTTTGATTTGACTAATTAGATTTGTTTTTGGTTTTAGACCAATTGTTGGAATGTGAACAAAAAGCAAACACACCGGGTAAGTACATGTAGATAATATTCCAAAAATTAAATTCTATCAAAAGATTTGAAGTAACATTCAAATAAGGAAGGGGCTTAAGAATATATTTACATTTTTTTTTTCTTTATACAATAAAGAACAAAGGACTGTAATAATGTGCGGGGCCGATGATGGAGAAATCCGGTGTGAAAACTCCAAAACTCTAACCATTGTGTCTGCCAACTATGGACGAACTGAGCCTACAGCCCAAGTTTGTCCGTCTACTTCAGCTACGATGGACGATACCAACTGTAGATTAGATGTTCTCAACAAGCTGTCTCAAGAATGTAATGGTAAAACACGGTGTGCTGTTCCAACTAGATTGAATGACTTCGGAGGTTCCAGTGTCAACCCTTGTCCTAACACCTATAAATATACAGAAGTTCAATATACTTGTTCGTAATATATGCTTTGTTTTCACTTGTTTTTGTTTTCCATTTTCGCTCGTCAAGGGTCTTCGGTCCAAGCCACATCCTAAAAACCTTTGGCTAGATAAAATGTTTTATGTATTGGAAAATGTTCAGAATTGAGAATAAAATGTTTTTATACACTGAATATTGCAAGAATGCAAAGTAATTACGTGATTTTGTTGTACTCAGTCCCTTTCAACATATGTGTTTTCGATTTTAGTTATAACTTACCATTTCAAATATATAAGCATTTTCTTTAAGTTCTTTTAGAAAGTTACTAACTTATTACTAGAAATTGACCGATAAAACTAAACAAAATGGTTATTTTCATAGTGATGGATTAGGTCGTTGCACAAATTTGTACATCTAAAAAATATTTCTCAAAAAAAATATCAGATGATTTTATGTTTAATGCAAAGATAAAGATTGACCGTGAAAAAGAATCGATCCTTGAAATAATAACTGCACAGAATCTGGATAAACTGGTACAAGGGATAAAAGATTAGTATGAGTACTGACTTTGACAAAACCAACATTTACACTTTACTCAATAGAATACGTATAAATATTCCAATGTACAGTATACTGTCATAAGACCTTCCATTATTTCCCGATCATGATAAGGAGCACACGATAGATGTGACCGGTCGGTAGGGTATACTAACTTCTCCATGGCACGTACTTGATCCCATCTCTGATGTTTCGAAGGTCCGTGTTTCCTCTGCTCCTCTTTTATACTGTTTTATGAACTTTTGATCTTAAATACTGTTCGCGAAACGAAGGGATAAATTATACTCAACAAAAAAAAGAAACGCATATTCAGATTAAACTTTTCAGTTTAAACCTTAATTTTTAAAAGTGATTTTAGAGTGAGTGCGTTGTGATAAAAATCAAATAAGTTGTATGCTCCAAATTGAAAAGTTAAACTGATGTCATTGATCGCCTTCAAATTCTAGAGGCATACGTCTTTGCCAATCCATACGTCCTTTGCAACCTCTCAGCGCTAGTGGATTTCCAATGTACGTCGTGCACGAATACCAGCTCCTCTCAGTCTTTTACGAACAATTTGTGCACTTTATGCTGATTTCAGCAGTTTTTACAGCAGTTCCCAGTCAATTGCGCAGGTGCTGATTGAGGATCTGACGGCCCTTTCTGGGTGTGGTAACCCGCGAACGGCGGATTCTAGGTCTGCCATCTGTGTTCTAACTGGTGGAGACGTGCGTTTAACTGCTGCAAAGCCGACCGATGTGCAGTTGCAACTTTCAGTTGCGTAGTTCCGGTTATAGTCTGGTCCTGATTTTTAAAAGAAGGCTAGAAATGACTTCTAACGGCAAATAATTATTATTTCCAGCAAATTTTTTAAACCTATTTCGAGTGTGTTACGAAAAAATCTTGGCCTTCATGAAAATGACGTTAAAGAGGTCAAAAGGGTGATTCAAAAAAAATTTTTCTAAAATGTCGTTCAAAATGAACAACTAATGAGTGAATATCTAACTGAGTATAACAAAACTATAAAAAAAATATAATAGAATGCTAAGTTTAACTTAGTTTAACTTATAAAATTTAATCTTTTCTACACTTAATTCGAATTTTCTCTGATTTATTTGTCTTTTGTTCCTTTATTCTTCTTTGTTCAGGATTTTACATTTGCAAACATCCGTACACTGCAGATTTGTATTTTTTCCTCGACATCTCACTATTCTACAATTGAATGATGGTGCAGCTGTAAGTTGAAATTCAAAATGGCGATTCAAAATGGCGCATATTCCTTTTTTTAAAAATTATTTCTTAAATTTATTTACATTGGAGAGAGGATTTGTGAATATCTTATTGATCGAAGTACAACTATGCAAAATTCCAATACTAAAGATCAGGTTATATGTGTCAAAATGGCAATTCAAATGACGTTTTATACACTCGATTTTGTAAAATACCCAAACTGCTTAATTACTCGTTTAGCAGATTTTGAAAATAAATAGTTTTTTATATATTCCTGAAATAATGTTTAAATATTTTTAGGATATTTTTGATGACTTATCAAAGAGAGATTATAAAGATAAATTTTTACGACTATTCCGAAGACATTATACCTATTACCCGTCCTATCATGCTTCTTCAAATAAAAAGTTAATAATATCATACAATAATTGCTGTTTTGGTGACAATATGAAAACAAAAAAGCGTTATTAAGGCGAGTGAACATTGTAGTTCGAGGGCTGCATCATACAGTTGTTGGAAATTTTGATCTATTTTTAGTTTTAAATGTTTATGTTCATGTGGAAGGACTAGTGCAACATAGCTTAGTATGATTTTTAAAATGATGAACCACGACCAATTAAGAGTAATTGTTACATCATATAAATTTGAATATATTATAATATCCAAATATAAACATATTTATTAAGAATTATCAGTATAATATACGTAAACCATAAATTGATTGTCAGCTCCTGTGTCCCTACATTTGCATTTTGTTATTCTCAGTTAAAAATTCAACTGTATTCTCAAATATTTCATGTTGTGAACGGTCCTCCTCCACCAATTTTGTATTTAACAGTGTATATAGATTTAAAAATTTTGAAATTTACAAAATCTGAAAGAAGAAATGTTTGTGATCAATCCTCCATCGACTCTTGATACAACCTTACACTATCCTAACAAAGAAGTGTGGTCAAGTTGCCTGTAAAGTTCTTGGAGTGTTCGACAAGAAAATTTTGTTTGAAGTGTTGACTAGACAACAGGAATGGCTTAGGCCTATTGGCCAAATATAGTGATAGGAATAAAATGCAGGCGCACTTAAATTGCATAATTATACAACTTTTCTAACCAAAATATACACACAATTTGATTCCAGATGATAAAGTTTCATTTTCTTGTTTATAGCAAACCCTAAAAGACAACACGCGGCACGAAATAAAGAGCTACATGTCTTGAATATCAGAGATTTTTTATTTGCTTGAAAAGCATATTTTACGTCTTTTACGTTTTGGGATACCCATCTCTTATCCACAACTCCTCTCATACCACTGGATGAAACTTATAAACTTTCACAAATCTTTATTACATCTAAGCATATTTTGGGTTTCACCTAGCAAAACATGGACACTGTCATTATTATATTCATATGGGAGACAGGGGGTATTTAGTGAGCTCACAGTACCTCTACTTCATTTTGCATAAGGTTTTGGAAAACAAAATAGACTTTTAACATTTGAACATAAATGTGTTGTTCCTTGAGTGTTGATTGATTGATTGTATGTTGTTTAACGCCGAATCGGCAATTTTCAGCCATGTTTCAGCGGACTATCAGTTTAAATAATCGGTTTTTGAAGGATGTTGGTTTCTCTGGCGGCCCCCAATGAGCTTACTCTTTTTGCAGAGAAACGATCTTTTACGTGCCAAGTGGGTTGTCATCCTTGACACGGGGCACCAATGAAAATACCAAAATTCCGAAGACAGACTGAAACATATTCAGTTGGAATAGAAGAATCAGGGGATAATATGTTCTTATAAGTGCTAAAAAGCTAAACCAAAGTATTCGATATCGGACAAGAATTTCTGTATATTTGATGGTGTGCTGGGGATGTTGAGGTAGAAATGCGAGTTGATAAACACAGGGTTCAATAGGTATGGGGGCTCACAACAATCGGTCAATTACGAGGTGGAAAATTTGGAAACTTTTGAGTCGAGTTTGATTTAACTATTTCCAGAAAAAAATGAATCTTTTCTAGTATTTTTTGTTTGTTCATATTTAATGGACTAATCAATATACTATATATGTATAAAAGAAACTGTAATTTATTTTCTGCAAAACAACTCAAAATTAAGCAGTTTGACTGAAAAGTTAATATGAGTCATTTTGAATTGCCATTTTGAGCTAAATAACACATTTTAAATTTAAACAACTAAATTTTCCGATTTAAAGTGATCATATTAGTGTTTTAATAGAATTCTACATAGTTAATTGTACTCGCTCAGTAAGATATTCACAAATCCTTTCTCCTAATATGTAAACGACATTAAGAAAAATGAAAAAAAGGAATATTCACCATTTTGAATTCCAGCTGCACCATCATTCAATTGTAGAATAGTGAGATGCAGAGGGAAAAAATACAAATCTGCAGTGTATGGATGTTTGCAAATGTAAAATCCTAAACAAAGCAGAATATAGAACAATAGACAAATAAAACAGAGAAAATTCGGATTAATGTTAGAAACACTAAATTTTTGAGTTAAACTAATAATGTTAGCATTCTTATATCATTTTTATAGTAAAGATATTCACACATTACTTTTTGAACGATATTGAGAGAAAATTAGAAAAATTGGATGTCCGCCATTTTGATCGCCACACGCTTTATGAAAGCCAGCATATTTTTTCGGACAGCATTCTAAATAGGTTTATGCTGGCAAATAATAATTATTTGTAAAAGTAATTAAAATCGGACCAGGAATCATTGTTAGAGCTTCATTGCGTTCATCTTTGTTTAGGCGTGGCATTGCAGCATCAACATTGTAATCAAAGCAAAAATGTGGGTTTAATAGGAGTGTTTATTGTTTCTCTAAATCCAAAATTTCATTAACCCCCGATTTAGGGCAATCATACAAAACACTATTTTCATAAACATTATTAATCAATTTTAGGGAAATAATTCAATAATTTGGGTTTAAAAGCCCAGTTATAGGTCACATGTATTTAATTATAAAAAATATAAGTTGTTCCATATACTTTTTCAAAATTTCTTTGATGACTTAAAATTATGCGTTTCTTTTTTTTTTTTTTTTTGGTTGAATATATAATAAGACCGTTGGACTGTCCGGTTTTTTTTTACTGTCTTTTTTGTTAGAGTAGCTGTTTTACTTGGTTTCTGCAATTTTTTTTTTCATAGTTACATGTACATCTTGTAAAAAATAAGTAAAAAAAGTAAAAAACAAAAAGAGTAAAGTACATCTTTATGAGGTATCGATCAAGTGAATGCTTCGTTCTGCTCTCATGGGTTTTACCAGAATTATTCTGTCTTTAATCTTTAGATTAAGAAAAATATAAAGACCCTTATAGGTCGGGACCCAATACAACATAAATATTTTATTTCTAATATTTCTAATATCTGCATTCATCGATACAAACTGTTCTCATTGTTCTTCTGAACTGTTGAACAAAAAAGCGTTTTCAACTCATCAAACGTTTCTTTTTTTATTTTCATTACACTCATTGTAAAAATTTCTAACAATATGAATTTTAATCTGAATTACATTTTTCAACCTTTTAGCATGATGTTATCTAATCCGACAGGATGACTATTTTGATGGATTGCTTTCCCTACGTTTGCGTAATGTTACATTTTTGATACTAACAACAGGAAAATGCCAAATATATGTGTAAAATACAGATCATATGTCAGGTCATAACAGAATTTGTAATTTATAGCAAACTGACAGCAGTTCTCATTTTTATAGCATTTGCTTCATATTTTATCATAGAATTTTTGTACACCTTATTGTAAAAGAAAATATTACACAAGGATTTTTTTCTGTTTCAAGATTGCCTACGACACTCTCCATATAATTGTATATCATCAAATGGTTTGAAAGTAACAGAAAGAAATGACGAAGGCTGCAAGTTTAAGTTATTTATCCATTATACACGAATGTGGTTTTTATTTTTTTTTTTTAATAGATCTAGATCTACATGTATTCGGTTTAACAAAATACTCAAAAGATCTCAATTTGCAACCTGTGGCAAAATTTACAGCATGTCATTAGCGTTTACACTCTTGCGGTGATACATTTCTAATTTGAATTACATAAACGTGTAAAAATATTGTTTATTAAGTTTTTTCAAAGTTTTACAATGTGTGAATGGTTGTTCTTTTTTTCCCTATTCTTGCTGATTGATCCAACGTAAAGGTGACAATATTCAAAGATGAAATGAAATATATTTGCTACAATTACATACATGTATAACTGTTTATTCCAGGTCATAAATTTTACATTTTATGATTCAAAATAACATACTTGTTATAGAGCTCATCCTAAAATCATTTCGTGCTTATTGCTCGACAAAACATATACCCGATGGATTGATGTGATCGGGATCTTTATATTCAAAGAAAAATATCAGGTAAAGGTCATTGTAAATCTTTTTTTCATTGGCATCATATACCATTTTCTTAAAATGGTTCTGCCATTTTTGTGCTAAGTAATTTTAAAAGGAATTAAACATATGGCGATAACGAACAGTATTCAAAATCAAAAGTTCACAAAACAATACAAAATAGGAGTAGAGCAAAACGGACCTCCGAAACATCAGAGATGGGATCAAGTGCCATGAAGCAGTGAGCATACCCTGCTGACCGGTCATACCCACCGTGTGTTCCCTGTCATGATCGGAAAATAACGGGAAAATTCGTAGACTGTTCAGTGTATAAGCAATGGAATTAACTTACGAAATGATTACTTTAAACGAGACTGCTGATATTCTTCTTTCATCAACTTGTTTGTCTATAATTTACCTGGTTTATTTAGAAATTGGACATACGTATAGCATGCACCTGCGTATCGAATCGTATATAAACTCTTTTTGCAGGTCATGAAGGTAAATTGCTACATAAGTAAGGGAAGTTGAAGATTGTAAAGTGAAATTGATCACTTTTATAATAGAGCTTGGTAGATTGTGGTAGTAAGATTACTATTAATGTCTTTTTCAAGTAAAATATCCAAATATGAAACAGGGGTCTCAGATTCTGTGGTATCTTTTATCTCAAGCTCACCAGGATATATGGTATCGACATATGAAAATACGTCGCCGATACAATTTATCTAAATGTAGAGTTGGAGGCCACAACAAGTGTTTTCTTTTTTTCGCGCATAATATTTTGCACAAATTCTGTTTCATTTGACTACATAAGTTTTTAAGCAGTTAATTTTGGTAAAATCTTGTGATGTGTATAAATGTATAAATATTGTATCAAGGAAACTCAAAAAGCATCTCCTGAATTGAATTCTTGATAAGTAAAAATCATTGTGTGGTTTAAAATTCGTCTTGAATAAGAAATGATTTTTTGGTATATTTGTCCTAAATCAATACTCATTTACATACAATGCAACATAGTCTGTAAAGAGCACAGAATTACTTCACTTTAAATCAATATATGTCTGCAAATTTTAACAAGAAACACGCAGATTTCTGTTTACTTAAGTTTGTAGAGTGTGTTAATATGGAGTTCTTTAGAAACACTTAAATTTCCTATTTCATCTAGAAAAGGTAGATATGATAATATATAGAATTTAATCGTGCAATTCTAAAGAATTTAAGCATCGAAGATTCCATGATGGAAAATAACATTCGAATGACACGAACTTTTAAATCAAATATGTATGTTTGAATACTACTTGTGTTACTGACAAAAACTTTATAATACAAATCTACCGGGAAGCTTTTCTATTTCAACAGGCATGTCAAAATGTAAAGTTTCTGTAGACATTATTAATCGTCATGCATCCCAGCTGTCTAGCTATATCTGTGCGATCGAAGAAGTCATGGAAAGAACAGATTTTTTTTTAGTTTGTAACCCTTGGAAATGTCCAATACATAGCAATGTAAATCAACAAATCTTCTGATACAGTATTTTAAGGAATAGTTAATTTGTATTTTAAAGCGAAAAAATATTTAATTTCCAATATTGCTGTATATGAATTTTGATAAATCAAATATATAAGGTCTTGTTTTTAAAGCTTTAAGTTTTTGTATGAAAACATTTTGACTGATTTTTTTAAACATAATGAATTGATCATTTTACATAATTATGCTTTCCATTTAAAGCATAACCACTTAAAGTTATTCCCAGCAAAGAATCTGACCTAAATCATTTTCAAAGTGGAAAACAATTAACTGTTTCGATTTTCAAAAGGACAAGTGAACAGTTATGTCATTTTGAAATTGTAAATAGTAGAACACTATAATGGACACTTCCTGATACTTAATGATGATTGTTTTTGAAGAGAAATACTTTGATAAACACTGACATCAGAAGTAAGCTAAGGTATTTGGTTTTGGACATTTTACCTTGATTGCGGAGCGATTTTTTCTGAAATAATAAAACCATTAAATACCTCAAATGGAATTTAAAGGTCTTTAATTCATAACTCTATGAGGTTTACCATTCATGTTAAATTTTACAGATATTATTGCATCAATAAAAAGTAAATTTCATAACAGATAACTTTATAACTTCTCTATGTGTTGTTGGCGTTTGAATGTTTTTGCAAAGTGACATGCAGAATTCATGTATTGTGGTTCTCAAAGATATTCATTCTTTTTTACTTCAACAAATAATGTTATGTGGCTCTCGCAAGAAAATGAATTCATATTTAATTCCACTATTTCCTTTAAAAATACGGATATTATTTCAATTGTATCATTCTATTGTAATTGTTTTTCATTCATTAAAAGAATAGGGAGGGAAAATGATTCCTAACACGGAACTATGTTCATTTTAAAATGTTTTTTTTTTATTGTTTGAAATAGAATTATTTGTTTGATGCATAAAGATATTCTTAACGTTTTATTTTTTATTTTTTTTTTTTGTTATCTTAGAGAATACACTGTAAACACTGTCTTGTTTTCGTTTGTTTTTACCTTCCTGTTATTTAGTTCAAAATGGTGTGCTTTCATATAATTAATAATTTGTTTTGTCAGATAAGATTTGTTAACCTGTCAGAAGTTTGTAGTAATAGATATATATCAGGAAAAATCATCGACTCATTAGCAGCTCAATCTGATTTGTTCTATATGAATCTCCCTGGTATTAAAATATAAATCAAGACTCTGGGGCATGCTTAAAACAAGTCCCCTGAAAGAATTGAATGATTATGTTTCATACGAATTGCAGAATATGTTAAAATCCTTCGTAAGTAGAAATAATTAATTCATGAAATCTATGGTCGATACAATGCCCTTGTCAACAAATACAATGTTACATGTATACAAAGGATAACAAATTTGCAACGGAAATTAAAATGTTTTGTTTTATAAGTTATGGGATATTTATAATTACTGCTAGTACTGTGCGTCAATGTAAAGCATCAAATAAAATACTTCTAATTAGATACTTACCATGCACCACATATCATCCCAAGGGCTTTCTTTTTATTATGATGAGATTTGTAATGTATCGGCCAATTTACCGCCCAGAATCGGTCAATAGAGATAATACATAGCGTGAAAACGGACGCGAACGTCATTCCATAATCAAAAAATATCCAAACACCACACATTATCCTTCCAAATGGCCAGTAACCAAGAATATTGTCCAAGGTGTAGAAACTCATTGCCGTAACAGCTACTAAAACGTCCGTCAAAGCTAAATTCACTACGTAAAAATTAAACACCGTCTGAAGACGTTTGTTACTTTTAACGGCGACCAGTACTAGGATGTTACCAAAAATAGTAACAAGGACAATAAAATAAAGGAACACACCAAGAGCGATTTTACTCCAGGGGACATTTGTTTCGTTGGCGGTTGAAGATGACGACTGATTCATGGTTTCCTCCAGAAACGGATATTACAATCTCTGGCAACTTAATCTTCAGATACACGCTCTGTTTTATACTGTTATATCAATACTCGAGAGAGTAAAAATGCATATATATCATCAGGCTGATCATTATAGGATTTCATCTTACATAGCGTTCGGAGCTTTAATTTTCCTTCCTCTATTAAATAGGATTAAAGAGATAATAGATTCAGAAACACGTAATATCATATAAAATACGTCGAACACAAAATAGTAAATAGTAAATTTTTAAATGTTTTCAAATGAATTTCAAAAATACGAGATACTGAAGTCAGATAAAATCACATCAGTTCTTTAATGCCTTGACTGTTCAATATTATATAATGTAATATTTACAATTACACACAATGCTGATGAAAACGATGGATAAAATTACGTTGTATTACGGTTTTAAGTTTTTTTCCCTTTCAAATCATTATGTAACTCTTTTCTCAAGTCCCTTACACTATCTTTTTTATGAACATTAACCAGATTTCTTCAACGTCCAAAGGTACATCAATACAGGTTTGCAAAAAAAAAAATCCTGGGCAAGCACTGCTTAGATTGCCTGCCAACAAGGAAAGTGTGATATTCCCAAAAACATAAGAACTTTTTAAATAAAAACTAGAGTTTTCAATCTCATTATCACAAACTAAGTAACTGTTAAAATAGAAAATGCATACGATTTGTAGCATCTTAATGAAAAGCCAAGGAATTTCTGTTCTCAAGAGTAATGGGCCGGAAACCGTTACGTACATATTAGACAAAAAAGGACCCAATGATACTTGCTAACAAGGCCATTGTGTCATTTTTGCTAACAAGTTCAATCATACCAAACTGTTGACTCTCTGGTCAACACGGTTGTTGAAATCCCCCTAAACATCTATTTTTCAATCAGTGGCTTATTTAAAATGATGATTTGCACTTCAACTAAGCTTTTGAATATAGTACTGGGATTTCAACCATCTTGTTTTCAGTCGGCTATCATGCATTTACAATTGATTGATAACGAGTCTTCCTATGAATGGATTAAACTAAACGTAGCGGATACATCTGAATGTAAAAAAAAAGTTTCTTTTCTTGTGTGGATTTTTTAAAATCGATTTTACTTATAAGAACGATCACCAATTAAAAGAGCATAATTAGTGTCCATCATAATTCAAATAGTTTGTTGAAAGACTTGGTCTCTAAATACAACATAATTTTGCTGTTAATAGAACGATAGTTATTTTCCCCCAAACTAATTGGTTAATGACCAATTACATGGAAAGAAAAAAATCCGAGATCCATTTTTATTAACGTCCCAGGTGTCTATGTTTTCGATAAGCTTCGATTTAATTCATCGTGAGGATTGGTTGTGTTAAAAAAAGAAAATTGTACGTTTTGATGTTATGGAAATAAACAGTGCTCAAGTTCAAACAAACGTCCATTAAAACAATACAAATAAGTTAGATGGATACAGTGTTGGTAAGGCTTTATGCTTTGAGGGAAAATTATGCTTTTCAATTTTTAGAAAAGTTACTCAGTGTTATTAGATATCCACAGCTGATTTACATTACTTCTTGAATATCATTGTACAGTTTTATTGTAAAGTTTCTCCTTCCCTGCTGTTACATGTAATATTTTAGTGAGGAGTAAAGAAAGATGCTTATACATGTAATTGGTGGAACCTTATCTGCAACCAGTTATCTATACTAGTATCTTTGCTTGCAGGGATTTTTATGAAGTTTAAAATCAGTTTTAGGTATTGTACGTAATTCAAAAACAATTTTAATGTTGGAATTATCAAAAATAAATTAATTGACATGAACTTGAAGGATTTCTTTCTTAGAAAGGGGGCCAAGAGTATGAGTCAATCAACGAGTTGCAGAATTCAATCTCAGTTCCTCTAAAATACAATTAAAGTAATGAGCCTTACAAACAAGGACAATGTTAGCCAGAACCATTACATACTGATTGCAAAATTTATCTAAATTCTTCTTTCACTTCTGAATTATTGAACATTTACAGACAGATGATTTTCATATCTCCCTTAAATGCCCTAGATGGCTTATCGATAATGCGAGATTTTGACATCCATTTGATACTTTTTATCCATTCTAACAAAGTTTCAGGGTCTTCTTTTTTAAATTTTGGCCAACTTTCTGACGTAGTTTTTCACAGAATTCGTAACATTTGTGATATATTTGGCGATA